>NW_024424008.1:11146130-11168629 GCF_017311325.1 Ursus maritimus
CCCCCCCCCCCCCCCCCCCCCCCGCCAAAGGCTGTGGTTGTGGTTAGTTAGTTCACGGGGTTCCACCTCACTCGGTGTCCGGATGGGGCTCCCCAAGAGTCAGAGATAGATGGGCAATCAAGTGTGCCTCCCTGCTGTGGGGGCCCCTTGGCACGGGCGACGGAAAGCCAAGAATGCCACGTGCTCAGTGCCCCTTCTTTCGTCTCTTCACTGCTTCAGCAGTCATGTTGCTGTGTGACTTTTGGCAGGTTGCTTGATCTTTCTGATCTCAGCTGGTGGATCTGCAAAGTGAGGCTAATAATATCATCTGACGGCGTGGCTTGCTGTGAAGACTCGAACGCAGCAGTGTGTGTAAAGTACCTGGGCAGAGGCCTGGCCCGTGGGACTTGCTCAGTGAACGTGACCTCCCTTCCCTGATGGGCCCCAGAAAGCTGAGGAATACAAGCATCCGGGACCTACCCTTGTGGAGCTCCCAGACCAGATGGGAGGCAGATGAGAACATAGGATGATTGAGTCCAGAGGCCTCGAAGGCCGAGTCCAGGAGTCTGAGTGTGATCTGAAGGAGGGGGAGAGATCGGAACTGAGCAGGGTCAGGGTTGCCTGGCAGCCATGTGTGTGTGTGTGTGTGGGGGGGGTGGCTTTCTTTAAAAGGCCACCAAGGCCGGCTTGCCATCCAGCATTCATTGGTCCCAGCTTGCGTACCTCCAGGAACAGGGAGTTCTCCAGAACAGCCCATCGATGGGTGGCTCAGTCTGGACTGGGTTGGTAATTTTGTGAAAATGCTTCCATTCCCTCCTCCCTCTGTCAGTGAAGATAGTAGACGTGGCTTTTCCTGTGTCCTCAGGACTACCACCCTGAGCTGAGAAAACCCTCTCAGGCACCAAGTTGGGCTCAAGGTTCCCTGGGAGGGCTTCACCTCAGGCCAAGATGAAACCCAGAAGCCTCAAGTAGGAGTGAGTGGCCCCTGAGACCACACAGGATGGCCCAGGAAGGCAATGATGTGCACATCCTGTGTGGCCTTGGGCAAGTCGCTAAACCTCTGGGCCTTGCTGTCCCCATCTAACTGCAAAGCTGAAGTGGAAAGGACCATAGCACCTTGGGCCCTCAATTTGGTTTCCACTACTCTGTGCCCAACCCCCACTGTGGGCCAGTCTTTCATCTTCTGTGGCAAATCAGGATAAAAACAACCACAGAGAGCCTTTCAGTTAGGTGTCTGTATTATCGATCACGGACTAGGCTACGGGTTCAGCGAGGTTAAGCAACTGGCCCGAGTCACACAGCTTTGGAGTCAGGAATTGAACCCTGGTCTCTGTACTCCCAGGCCAGATCTCAGTGCAAGGATATGGCCGTCCTCACTCCCTGCCCCTGCCTAGCACCTCTGGGGGCCCCTGGGAGTCAGGAAGTCCCTTATCAGCCCCTCCTGGGGCCCTGCCTTCTGAGGCAGAACGCTGGGTTCCCCAGTTCTTTTACCCCCACCCCCCCCCCCCCGCCCCGTGTTCCTTAGGGCAGCTGGGTTCAGACCGTGCTGGCTATGGGCCACCTCCTGGGGTCACAGTAGGAGAGGAAAGCAAATGTTGCTGGATGTCAGCTGTAGGGAGTTTGTGAGCCAAAAGCCAATGCTGGGTGCTTGGGAAAGTAGCACTTAGAAAGGGACGGGAGGTGCGCCCTTGCTCTGAGGAATAGCTGATGTGTTAAGCGGGAGTAACGAGGGCTTGCAAGACCAGGCCTCATGCTAGGTACTATAGTGGAATTATCTCCTCCTCACGGTCATCCGACGAGGTGGGGGCTATTGTTGCCCCCCTTTTACAGAAGAGAGACCGAGGCTCAGAGGGATGGTGTGACTTGCCCACAGTCACACAGCTGACAGGACAGGGCACAGCCCCCGTTTCCATCTGAGTCCTCAGACTCCAAGGCCCTCACGCATGGCCAGAGACTAGCTTGGCTAGTTTTCTGCTCTTCGTGGGGACACGAGCACCAGGAGTGACCAATGCAGGGAAAGTGAGGCCCTGTGAACCCTTCCGCCGCCACACAGGAGGCTCCGGGCTCTGAGTCTAGAACTGGTTCTGAGGAGTCTGGAGGCTCTGGGAGGCCCCCAGGAGAGGGGGGAGGGTAGACGAGAAAATTCGAGACTGGGCAAAGCAGGCAGGCCGGATCAGAAGCGTCTCCAGAGCTTGACTGGGCTGCTCCGTGGACCATGAAACCACAGCTCTCTTCAGCACCCAGGCTGCTGGGAACTTGAGGGTTTGTCCCTTTGAGCCACATAACTTTCTCTTCCATTTTAACCATTTCAAGGTAAAGCCCCATGTAACTTTCTTCTGATGATCCAGAGTTATCGGTATGGGCTTGGGTTATAGCCCACAATTCATAAGGTGTCATGTCCCAGTTTCCAACAGCAGCAGCAGAGCCAAGCCAGGGGGGAGACAGCAAGCACATGAGTGCCCCTGAGGACAGCATTAAGTAGAGGCCAGGCTGCCTTGGGGACAGCCCGCCACAGGCGAGCTGGACCACCTCAGACAAGTCATTCTCTCCTGATAGTCTCAGTTTCTCATCTGTGTACTGGAGACTGTCATTCTGCCACCTCAAGGGTGCGTTGGGTCTATACCATGGAAAGCTGAGTGGAATGGGGGTTGTTGGGTCAGTATGATTATTGATGTCATCTTCCTCACCTGAGAGGCTATGACTCTGTGGTTGACTGAAGCACCCGGTGATAAGAGACAGTGAGTGAGAGGGGCCGAGGTGGAGAGACCCAAGCGAGGTAGCCGCAGTGGGCCCAGGGCAGACGTGGGCCCTGGGCTCCTCAGGCAAGGCCCGACTCCCATGAGGGGAAGGGCTGTGGCCCAGGGAGGGCATCCCATGGTGGGCATACTCTGTATCCAGGGGTTCCCTGGAGGTCCCTTCCCAACGTCGGTTCCCCCACTGTGCCGAGCTCCCAGCAGGCTCTGGGATCTGTCTTCCCCAGCGGGGGGGTGGGTCAAAGCCCCAAGGCAAAGCTTCTAGAAACCTGCTCACACATACTCAGGTGACCCCCATAGATAAAGATCACCTCCTGAAGTTTCAGAGAATCCTGTTTGCGTCCTCTACTTCCACTCCAAGAAAAACATCAGATTCTAGGCCCCAAGAGGGTGCTGAGGGGGTGAGTCCCCTCCCCCACCCTACTTTCTTTGACTCGCCCCACATGAGGTACTCCTCGGTTCATACCACAGGCTCTTCAGAGGCCTCGCCTAGCTCCTCTCAGACTGTGGAGACGATCAGAATCCTGGAGGGCTTGATAAAACAGACTGCCAGGTACCGCCGAGACTCTGGTTCAGTAGGTCCCAGGTAGGGCCCAGAAGCTTCGGCTTGTGCAAACCCCCAGTGGCTTTAGTGCTGCCCGTCCTCAGGCCCTTGGAGAAACGCCACCCGTGTGAGGGTGAGGGACAGCCTTCATCCTCTGTGAGACGGAGGTGACCACAGCCCCTCCTCAATGAGCTGCCGAAATGAAGCAGGGGATGGGAAGCTATGGTTCACAGGATTATGAGTCTTTCTCACCATGAGTGAAATTCTGAGACCAGCGTGAGGCCTCTGTATACCTTCAAGTTGGGAAGGGGATGGGCTGGCCCAGGCAGCTTTCTAATGCAGCCTTCGTGTTGTAACCCGTTTAATCCTACAACACCCAGTGAGTAAACATTATTTTTATTATTATCATTATTATTACTATTACTGTCGTTATTATCTTCATTTTATATAGATGACATAGGAAGAAACCCAGAGAGGTTAAGTGATTAACTCAAGCTTGCACAGCCAGTGCAGATGAGTCTGCAGCAGGGCTCTAGCCCCTACTCATTTAACATTCTCACATGTTGTCCCTTGGTGCAACATTAATTAGCCAAAAGAGCACGTGTTCTAAACCTCTTTAAATTTACCACGATGCCCCTTCTGTGGAACATTGTATTTTCTCCCCTCTTGGGCGGGAGGAAGAGTGGTCTGAGGAGGGCAAAGCCGAGGGAGAGAAGCAGCCCAGATTTCAGAGGGGGACCCACCAGGGTTCCCACCCTCACTGTGCTGCCCACTGCTTTGCGACTTCAGGCCGGCGGCCTCACCTCTCTGAACACATTCCGTCTCTGTCACGGGGAGCAATGATGGACGACTAGGGCTGTTCGAGGGGTGAGCTCCTTTGTGTCAGTACCTGCCTGCCCGCGGCATTCATCCAGTCCATGGCACTGCTTGTGGTTTCTGGCGGCTTATTGTTTGCTTTTTTTTTTTTTTTTTTTTTGCAGCAGTTCGATCCACTTTGTGCTGGTTTCGTCCAGGGAAGAGTGACATGGTTTGTGAAGTCTCCCCTGGCTGTGCTTGGAAGATGTGGGGACCGGGCCTGTCTAACCTGCATCTGTGGCTGCCCCCGGGGGCAGTGAGAGTGGGCAGCATTCCCATTCTGCAGGGGGACCGGCGGGGCCTCCAGAACATAGGCTAGGGGCCCGAGGGCTGGGCACCCCAGCTGTTACCGGGACCATCTTCTTTGGCACAGGCCACCATGACGCCTTCCTGTCCTACTCGCACTGCCTTCCTCATGACCAGAAGGCCTTCCTAGAATCGCTCAAGTACGGGGCTTTGGGGGAAATCTGAGGCTGGAGGGGTGCTCATGGAGTACTGAGGCTGGAGTACTAGGTCATGGCACACAGCCAGGAGACGGCAGCGTGGAAGCTAGAACTCCCCCTCTGTGCAGTGCTGGGCTGTCCCACCTCCCCCCGTGCTGTCCCCTCACACACACGCTCCCCACCCACAGACACAGCCCACTTACAAAAGCACACGCCACGCCCACGCGCGCATGCGCCCTTCGTAGAGCCCCTCGAAGACCGTACGGGACACACAGGGCGACAGCTCACGAGAACAGCAAGCACCAAGCTTACGCAAACGTTTCACACAGGTACACACTGCCCACAGACATGTCAAACATTCCACAGAGACACCCTCGAGAGTCACATCGTCACACCACACAGATACACACGCCCTCCCAAATTCACTCTCACGCTAACGCTACGCAGGCAGCACGCAGGACAAACATACACCCCGAGCATACGTGCTGGGCACACGCCAGTCACAAACGTACCACACGCGTTGGCCGCAGACGCATTTCCTACCCCACATACACGGCAAAGACTCAAGATCCCCAGGCTCCCAGACCCAGTGCACATACCTAGACACATGTGCACGTGCCTGTGGGAACTAGGCTGTGACCTCGCATGACTTGTGACTCCGATTTTCTCCAAAGCAGATCCTACACGAGTCGAGTGGCTGATTTCCTGGGGCGTGAAAGGGAAGAAGGGAAAGGACACAGCTTGACAGACTGTCGTGGCCTCCGAGGGAGCCTGTGATTCATCCCGATGGGATGCTGGGAGCTCAGGACCCCGGGAGCTTAGAGGCCGGGCTGGGGCTGCAGGATGCGGAGGGCTGGATCCCGTGTCCTAAGCAGTGGAGGCCTGGCCCTGGCCCTGTCCCCAAAGCCAGCGCCTCTCACTAGGTCTGGAAGCTTGGGAATGGGTATTCAGCCTTACAGACTGCTGTCCTCTGACCTCTTCTGGGCCGTATGACTTCTGCCTGCTTGCTCTCCCTCTCCTCTGTACGCTGGGGGCAGGAGACGAGGGCTTGAGGCCTGATCCCAACCCCTGAAACTGTCCTCACCGCTGCTCGAATCAGGGCCTGCCTGGCATCCTGGGGGCCGGGCTGTGCTTGCTGCTGGCAGAGGCCATCTCTTAGGAGAACTGGGCAGCCGCTCTCCCTGCAGCCTCTCCCCTCAGCATGGACACTCCCCTATTTCCCGAACCCCTTCCAGGCCGACCCATGTCCCCTCCAGCTACTGCCCCATCCTTTTGTCTCCTGGCAAGACCTGCTGTGTCTGCCGCCTACCCTTGCTGTGTCCATCTCCACCCCCCCACATGCCTCCCTTCTCCCTCCACTTGTCTCCAGCCTCATGGTTCCAAGCAGCTCATCCCCAGCTTCCATGACCAGAAGCGCTGCGGGAGCACACTCTTCCATCCCCACCTCCCCCGGTCCCTCAGTCCCTTGGCTGCATTCTTCATAGTTGCCCACTCCCTCCTTCTTGATATGGCCTCTCCCCTTGGCACCTTGTGATGCCTTCTCCTGGCTCTCTTTCCGTATCTCCAGCATCTCGGATCCTTCTCTGGCCCCTCCTCTTCTTCCTCCTCCTCCTCCATCTGGTCTTTATATGTGAAAGCGCCTGGGTCTCCCTCTGCCTTCGGGCCGGCTTGTTCCTCTTCTCGCCCTCCCTTCAGGAGACCTTCCTGCCCCAGGGTCTCCCTTTCCTGTTCATCCATCCAGCCATTCATCCTCCACGTGGCGGCCAGATGGAGTCTCTCCAAAACACAGATTTGACCAGGTCACTCCCTGCTTAAAACCCTTTGATGGCCCTGGGGGTCCAAGCACATGTCCCATTTCCCATTTTCCTGTCTCTTTCACTACTCACAGGGACCAGATTCCATATCACGCACCCACATACATCCTCCACCAGCTCCTTTCTTGCCGTCTCCCAACTGTGCTCCGTGATCTCTGCCACTCCCGCTCTCTCCCTGCCCCCCACTCTGTCCTGCGCTTCCCCTCCCCACCTCTCTTTTCTGTCTCTGTCCCTCTCTATACGTTTAGAGTTGCCAGAGGACCACCCCGCCTAGGGCTACCTGCCTTGAAGACATCCTGCCCAGTGCCTGGAAGGCCCCGCGAAGGCTTCTGGATGGCCTGAGCCCATTGGCGCCCTTGCCATTTCGTTCTCCCACTGCCCCACTGACACTGCAGACACAGACTTTGACCTCTGTCCGCAGCACGCTCTGATGTCTGCCCATTCAGCAACTCCAGCCGTCGTCCGGACACCTGGCTGTTGGCCTTGGCTTCACCCGGGGCCTGGCCTCACCAGCCTGCTCCTCTGGACCTCACCCCAGAGCTCACCCCATTTCCTTTGGCTGCTCCCACCCTGTCGCTGGCGGCTGAGGCCGTCACCCTGTCCACGTCAGCCTTTTCCACGTAGCGTGTAGCCGCGGCCAGCAAGGCAGGCAGGATGGCGCACGCGGTGGGGGCTTTGGAGTCGAGGTCTGGCTCTGCCATTGGCTTGCTGGGGAACCTTGGACTGAGCCTCAGGGGCTTCATTGAAAATATGGGGAGAATAATATCCACCTGGCATGATCGTAGTGGGGCTTAAAGTGCAGGTATTCCGTCTGCATCAGTTCCTTTTTTCCAGGGGGATGAAGACCCTCCTACGGGCTCCCCAACAGACAGGTGAGCCTGATGCTGCCCTTTAAAAAGCTCCTGGACCTTGGGCCAGTCACATAATTGCTCTTTGGGTAGCTGCCAATGAAGCGGGACGTGGAGGCTGGGTGCTGGTTGGCTTGGAATGATAGGGGCTTTGGGAGGCAAGGGGGACATGGGGAACAAGAGCGGGGGCTGGCTCTGCCAGGGAGGGGACTGGAGGGAGAACTGAGGGGCTGGGAGGGACTCATAAAGCCCAGCTGTACAAGGTGGAGGAATGTGCTCTCTTCTCTGGCTCCCAGGAGATCTCCAGCAAACTCTCCGCTTCTCACGATGCTCTGGGAAGTTGGGTCTGGTTTTAGGGCTGTATCACACAAGGGAAACACAGAGCACCCCCACAGCCTAACTTTCCCCAGGCCATGCACCTGATGACAATTGGGAGATAAGCCAAGTGAATATTGTGATGTTCCTCAAGCTAGGATTTGGGACTTGGACACCATGTCACCCAGTCTCCTGGTCACTGGGTCCAGATCTGGGGGCGTGGTGGTTATTAAAACTAATTATAAAAAACTATAAAGACATTAATAAGAATGTCTCATAATAGCAATCCTCTAGGTTGAAACTGAGGGTCTGAGCAATTTGAGAGGACAAAGTGGGGCTAGGCACGGGGGCGGGAAAGGGCTGGGCGCCAGAGGAGATGGTGGGGAGGGCCCCATTGGCAGGAGCTCCCTGGCGAAGAGCCCTGGTCATCAGCGGTGGGGAAGGTACTCGGTAGGAAGGTGACATGGCAAGTTCTGTGCTACAGGTAGGCTGGGGATGCCGCGGGCCAATGGGGAATGGAGGCAGGAGTGGCCCGGAGGTCGACGTCATCACTGAGTACCCTGATGCTGGGGCCTGGACAAAGGCAGAGGCCAGTGTAGTGGGTGGGACAGACTTGCGGATTGATTTGGGGATGGGGGTTGGGGAGAGAGTCGTGGGAAGGACAGCGGAGAGAGGGCGATCACTCCTGGTTCTGGCCAGGTGACGAGGCAGAGCGCAGACAGGGCAGTCTGTGGCTCACTGGGGAGCTGCCCAGCAGGCAGCCAGATGCTGGGCCTGGAGCCCAGAAGGAGGTCTAAGTCAGCAATGGAAGAGAGCTGCCAGCAAGAGCTTCATTCTCCTGTCCATGCACGGGGACCACTACACCTGCCTCCCTGGGGAAGGTATGGTGGGCCCTGTGAACGTCACCTAGGTGTTGTTCGATAGGACTGCAAATATCTGGAGACTCAACAGAAGTCTGACGTAAGCCACCTTGGGCCAGGCTCTTTGGCTGGGGCAGGACACTGACATCTGCCGTCCTCTCACTGTCCCTCACTCATCAGAGAGAGTCCCCCAGCAGGATGCCTCTATGGGGTGGGCCCCACCTATGGCTCTGCGCCTCAGCGCCCTCCCCTTTTGGCTGGGCAGTCAACCCCTGGAGCCTGCTGGCTGGGGAGGGGCCGGGAATCCTGGGGTGGCTGGAGGGGCTCCTGCTTCTCTCTGGAACAGCTTGCCTGCCCCCTAGTGGACTTCTGAAGAGTCTCAAGGACTCCCACAAACTGGAAAGGGATCTCGAAGATTCAATCTACCCTGAAGCCCCAGAAGGAATGGCTTCTGCGAGCCCAGGGCTAGGGCCGGGCCAAGAGGGGCATGGCTGGCCCTTGGGAAGGGCCCTGGTGAACGCAGTGGCAGTGGGGATGGTGACACCCCCTACCTAGGGCTACAAGGTGGGCTCTCTGAGACAACACATACACCACAAGCTTGGTAACATGTGGCCCTTTCGTCCCGCTCTACGCCACTTCACCTCCCCCTGGAAGAGTGTAGACTCAGCTGGAACAATGTTTGAGCAAACCTGGATCTTCGTGCAGGTGGATTTCCTCAAAGGGAGGTCCACCTGCCACCACTGTGGCCTCCTCTACCTCCCCTGCCCTCTTCTAGTTCTTCTCCTGCTGGGGTCACAGAAAGGGGGCTTAGGCCCAGCCCTGCCCTTAAGGAAGCCCCCAGTCTGCAAGGACAGGGTGGGACAGGGTGGCTGAGGGGCTGGGGGGCCAGAGGAGGTGCCCCTCCTGCAGTATGCAGGGATGAAGCGAGGGTTTCAGGGAAGACTTCCTGGAGGAGGCAGCAGGGAACAGAGGTATGGAGGGTGAGGAGGAGTTGGACGGAAGGGGTGGGAAGCATAGGGGTGAGGGAAGACTACTCAGGCTAGTGCAGGGGTGGAGGTGAGAGCATCCATAGCCGCGGGAGGGCTGGTGGTGAGAAGAGACAGGCAGCCAAGGGAAACCATGGGCTGACACACTGCGCATACCTGGCGTGCAGGGTCCCAACTAAGCATTAGACTAAGCAGGCCCAACACAGAGAATAGCAGAGGGGGGACTGGCCAGGAGAGCTCAGGAGCTGGCGTTGCAGAGGGGAGACTGTCCACTGAAAGCCTTTGGGCTAGCTGCTTCTTCGGTTTGTTAGTTCGTCCGCTCAGTTTCCCACTGCTCACCTCCTCCTGGGCCTTGGGCCAAACGAATGAACTAGATACAGCTCCTGCCATCAAGTGAGGGTCAGGCCTGGCAGCTACTGATTACCCACAGGGACGGTCTGGGAAAGGGTTTCAGGAGGAGGTGGCTTCTGGGTGGGTTTTGAATGATGTTTGGGAGTTCGCCAAATGTGGGAAAAAGGATCAAGACATGTAGGTAGAGAAAATAGCAAGACTAAGATGTGGCATCCCTCGGGGTTTAGGCAAGAGCAGTGTGTCGTGAGCAGAACGTTGAGTGGAAGGGGGCAGATGGGGTGACGCCAGCATGAGTACAAGAGGGCCAGGCTGAAGCGTTTGGCTTTCCCAAGGAGTCCGTTCCACACTGGGCCTGCCTGAGGAGCCACACGCCGAACCTTCCAGGCCCGGCAACAACCTTCTGGAGCCCTGTGGCTCTGTCTGCCATCGTGAGAACTCCACTCCTTAGAGGTGTCAGGAGGGTTCCGTGTTTGGAAACCGACCAAGGGACAGGAGGATGGCAGCAGGCTAATGGCAAGGGGGGGGGGACTTCACAAGGACCAGCTAGCACTGACTCACCATGAAAGTCATGACTTGGGGCCCCGTCTCTGGGGTTCTGCCGGGGCGGATGCCCGGAAGCCCCATGCAAATGCCAGGCTGGCTCCTCGTGACAGGAGGGGAGCTCCTCAAAGCCTCCTCAGCCTCACAGGAAGGTTCGCCCTCACCCCCCATTCACAGAAAAGCCGTGTGCCCCCTGCGGCTGCCCGCTCTCGAGCTTTCCAGGGACCACTGCTGTTTCTCTGGACTTTCGTCGCACTGTGTAACCACCTCCGATCAGAAGACAGACAGAGCCTGGCACGGACAATCACTTCACCCCTCCGAGCCTCTGTTTCCTCATCTAGGAAGTGGGCAAATACCTCCCGTCTTGATGAGTGTTGTGGTTGAGACAGTGTGCACGGAAGCTCCAGGCAGAGAGCTGGTAGTGGTAGGTGTGGAACAGGTAAGCCCTCCGTCTCCCAGCACACAGGAAGCCAGCCCGGCCCCAGGGCGGAGGCACGATGCAGGAGCCAGGCGGGCGCTGGCCTTTGTCCTCAGTGAGCTTGTCCCCCCTGATGAGGGAAGGTTGGGGAAAGGCGAGGACCCCGGTGTGGGGGGCATCTATTCATAGCCTTGGAGAGAGAGTTCCCTCCTGGAGCCCCCAGCGTCCGCCCTGGAGGGTCTGAGAGGGACACTGAGAACAGCTGCCTTAGCCCTTCTCAGCATGGGGAGCTCAGAGGCTGGCCAGAAGGCCGAAGCCTACTCTCCCCACACCACCATTCTGGAGGGCCCCAGAGCAAGGAGACCCATGGCTGGATCCAGGCACAATCAGACATACAACCCATCCATGTACAAGGTGTGCTCTTGGACACATGCCACAAATGCTGGACACAGACACAAATACACGGGGATTGGCCGCTGCTCCCAGACACACGGGTATGTGCGACCCCCCGAGGCCCACATATATACAAACGCGCACACACAGACACATAAATGCACACATGCGTGCCCTGACAACACTCACACATCCATGGACAAGCACACATGCAGACGCAGACGCGTGTGCAGGGACAGCGGCACTCGCCTGCTCAGAGCCCTTTCACATCCACGGAACGTACACAGAGCCATACAGGTCTGTTCACACACATGGGCACCCTGAGGCCTTCATCTGGTGACAGCGTGCATTCACAGCTGTTGCCACCATGGACCCAAGAGCAGCCCCATAAGGCATGCAGGGCAGGGGCCTGGTCCCCGCTGTGCGGTGAGGAGCCCAGGGCATAGAGAGACTGGGGTCTGGGATGCCATGGGAAAGCTGGCTTTTGCTTTGGACTCTGGTCTCCTGGGTCTGCCCCCCACACCGGTCTCCATTTCGCACACGGGTGCTCACGGAGACTCAGTGTGCACAAAGCCTCACACCCAGAGGGACCAGGTGTCGCAGTCATCTGGACCCCACGTCCCTTCTACAGATGAGGAGAGAAGATCCACAGGGGGAATGTGGGCCACTGAATTCCGTGGAGGAACCAGGGCCACGCTTCTGCACCCCACCCCCGACCCAGCTGCACCCCAGGCACAGATGTGGTCGCACAAAGCCGGGGGTGTGTCCCACCAGTGGGCGTGCGCAGGTCCTCCCTGCTCAACACTGCAGCCTCGCTCGGCCAGGTGTGCTGTCTCCACAGTGCTTCCTCACAGGGGAGCTGAGGGGACCGGCCCATCCTGCATTTCCGGAAACTCGGGAGTGAAAAGGTTAGGCCCAAAGTCATGCAAGGTCAGGACGGGCCGTGGCATCTCCCAAAGCTGAGTCCAGCACTTTCCACCACACAGCTGTTCGTGGTTCCATACACATATCATCCACGGGACTCTCGCATCTCCTCTCTCTTGCTCCAGTGCGAGCGTGCGCGTGCGCGCGCGCACACACACACACACACACACACACACGCAGCCTAGCTCCTGTGAGCACACCCCCCACCAGAACATTTTTCCAACGACCCCCAGTTCCGTGTTGCGCCAGCTCTGCTTCCCAAGGGGTCTTTTGAAGAAGGACAAGTTTGTTTAGGCCTGAACCTGCCCCCTGGCCCCTGGCCCCTGGCCCTCTGCCCTCAGTGGGGGAAATGAATTCCACCCGCTTCTGTCTGCCGGCTCTGAAATCAGCCTGGGGGCTCTGGTGAGCACTCTTTGATGTTAGAAGCCAGTTTAATGAGTGGGTTGTGGGTTTGTTTGCTTTTCTCTGTAAGACAGAAGTCTCATTTTCCTAAGAACTAAGGAATCATCACTCCACTTCCCTTCCTTCTCCTGAGATTCTGGGAGCCCGAGACCTGGACTCCCCGCACAGTGCTCGCAGATACCCAGAGGGTGAAGTGGTTAGGGCAGGAGCGGAGGGAAGGAGGCAGCATACTAACAGTGTCTCAGGAACAGGGCTTACATGCCTCGTCAACACCCAGTTTAGAGATGACACACAGTCTCGGAGACGCGAGGTGACAGCAGTAGGCAGTCCCTGTAAGTCTGGGGCCCTGGTCTGCCTGGCTCTAGGTCCCGGCCTCCGTCGTGCTGTTCCCTGTGACAGCTGTGCCACTTGGGGCACATGGCCTCCTGCCTCTGGCCCCAGCACTCCAGCTATACAGTGGGAAGGGTGTTCTGGGTCCAAAGAATAATAAGGTCTATGATAACAAGCTCTCAGAGTCAAAACGATTTGTCAGGAACAAAGCACTGCGTGAAAGGGAGGGAGTATTTCTATTTTTATTGTTTTTGTGTCAAGAGGCAAGTTTCCCCGCAGGATTCATACTGGAATGCATCGATTAATATCGCTCCGGGGCACTTAGTAATGAGCTCCCTGTTGGCTGCCAGGTTGCTCAGAAGAGAATTCTTGGCGGGCACTGGAGCAGGGAGAGGTTTCGGGGCCACCTAGGTACAAGAGCTTCTGGGCTGGCACAGGCCCCTGCTCCCCTCTGTCCTCCTCCTCAGGGCCCAGCGAAGGCCTTGCCTGAGCTCCCGGGCCCGGCCGTGCTCTGGCGCGCTTTGGCGAAGGCCACCCTGATTTCTTGGTTGATGAGGTCCTGCCAGGGGTCCCTAGGGGAAAAGGAGACACAAAAGTAATAAGACCACCACTCAGAACAACAGGGGTGGGCATTGCTTGCAAGGAGCCCCTTCTCTTCTTGGGCTTCTCCTGCTCCCGGCAGCGGCCCCGCCATGGGCACACCCAGACCAGGCTCAGAGAGGTGAAGTGGTGTAGACTCGTGCGAATGCGGGCCTTCGCGTCCAGCGGCCTCCCAGGAGATGGGGAGCTGGCCCCAGGTCCATCCCCTGCTCCAGATGATTGCTGGGAAGCCAGAATGCCGTGGGCTGAGGGGCTCTGTGACTCTTGGGGTACGAGGCATATCTGGGATAGGGACCCTGGGTGCCCTCCCTGCACACACGTTCATTTTCTTATTTGCTTCCCTTATGTGCCTGGAGGAGGGTAGGTTAGTGTTATGACCTTTGCGTGGAGAAGAAAGCAAGGCTCTGAGTGACAGCCAGGGCCTCGCAGCAACCTGGCAGGGGTAGGTTTTGAGCCTGGTCGGCAGGGATAGAGGAAAGAGAAGGGACCGTTCTGTGGAGTGTTTCTGTGTCATGAGATGGAAGCTTCTGTTGTGGCGACACCAAGACATGGGAGGGCGGCTTGGGTCTCCTTGCTCTGACCTTCACCGGCTTCCCCAAACATCCCCAAAGAGATAAAGATAAATAACTTCGGCAGGTATGGCAAATACAGAAAGTGAGGATAAAAGCATCTTTAGAAAACTTGACCTTAAAAAAAATCACGTTATAGCATATAGTTCAAGTAAAAATTTCGTAACTGCTTTAGAGACACAACTCCAAGACAAGTCCCCCCAAGCCCTTCCCACAGAGATTCCGTGTGTGTGTGTGTGTGTGTGTGTGTGTGTGTGTCTTGGTCTGTGATCTCATCACCAGGCAAGCAGAGGGGTATGTGGTGGTGTTTCCATGTGTGCGTGTATCCGATGCCCACAACAGGTGTAAAGTGGGTGTGCACACTTGTTTGTGTCCGCGTGCTAGGTCTGAGCCCGTGGGCGAGGAGGGTGCCGATTCTCCCCCGCCTGCCCGAAGGTCTGGGAGGCTCCCAAGTCAGGTGGAACTCACTGGGGCTCATCTCAGCTCTCTCCCCTCCCTGAGCCAAGAAGATGAAAACGTTTCTGGCACTTTCTAAAGTTTCCATCAGGGAGTGGAAAAGTCATCAGCTGACAAGCTCAGGATGACAAATGGTTGCCAGACCTGCTATTCCTGCTCCTAGGATGGGGTGGGCCAGGGGCCTGATGGGAGCCAGCGGGAGCTTGAGAGCTCCCCTTCCCTGGGCTTCTGGCACTGAAAGACCAGCGGTGCATGCACCGGCCAGATCTCCTGGAGCTTATGTAAGCAGGGGAAAGTTCCATAAAGGAACCAAATAGAAGCGTCAGGAAGCAGCAAGTGCTATGGGGATGCGATGCTGGGAGATGGGAAGGAGGTGACAGCAGGGTTTCCTTTAGCGTGTGTCATCAGAGCCGCTTGCTGAAGGAGGGGCTTCAGAGCCAAGGCCTGCAGGATCGGAAGGGAAAGGGCCAGAGCATCCCAGGTACGGGGGGATAGCGGGTGCAAAGGCCCTGAGTTAGAAAGACATTCAGGGTGTTTTAGGGTAACAGCAAGAGGTCCGGAGCAGGTGGTGAGCCGTGGAAGGCAGCCAGAGTGCCCAGGTCAGGGGCAGGCCCGGCCCAGAGGCACGGGTGTCGGGGGCAGCAGGAAAGCTTGGGCTTGAGCCTCGGAGTAGTAGGGAGACCCAGAGGGTGTTAGCGGGGGGACTTTCCTATGGATCACGTTAGTGTTGTACTTACGACCTTGCTCCGGCTGCCAGGTGGTGGGTGGAGAGGCCCTGTGGATGGGGGAGTGGGGAGCCGCGGAGCCCTCGGGTGGGGTGTGTGAAGGCAGAGCGGTTGGGGGCTCCAGGACGGCCTCCTCCACCTTTGTGACGGAGGACAAGGACGAGGCCACCCACGAGGAGAGAGCTCTGGAGGAGGGCCAGGCTGCCAGGTGGGGCTCCCGAAAGATCTGTTGAGGGACAGCGAGCGCTCCACAGCCCAGAGCTCCGGAGGGTAGGTCAGGCTGAGGCCCGTGATAGACGTCACCAGCGTCTGGGTGGGAAGGGAACCCCCGCATTTCAGGGCCCGGGAGAGGCACGGTGCTGGCTGGCGGGGAGCCTGAGGAGGCTGCATTGGAGAGGAAGGAGCCCAGCTGGGAGGCCTGGGGCGTGTTTCTGGGAAGAGGGAGGGCAAAGGGGAAATGCTGCTGAGCTGTGGGTCGGGTTGAGAACCAAAA
The DNA here is from genome assembly GCF_017311325.1 of Ursus maritimus. NCBI lineage: Eukaryota > Metazoa > Chordata > Mammalia > Carnivora > Ursidae > Ursus > Ursus maritimus. The sequence continues at coordinate 11,161,729 of NW_024424008.1, forward strand.
CTAGCCCGCGGATCTAGTGACATGGATGGAGGTCACCGGTGACCTTCACAGAGTCTTCTGGGTGCGTGGGGGTGAAAGTCAGACTGCGGGGGCTGGGCAGGGAGTGGTGGGTGAGGAAGTGAAGTCACCGTCAGCAGACAGGCCTTCTGAGAAGTGCGGCTCCCTGCCCGGGCGCGCCCTGGAAGGCTGTGGGCTGAGGAGGCTTGCTCTTTGAGGGGCAAGAGAGGCGGGCTGGAGCAGAAGACCTTGCTGGACAAGAAAAGGACACAAAGGGCCATGGCTGTTCTCCTGCGGATGGGTGAGCCAGGGTGCCGTGGCGCACGGGAAGGCCCCAGGCCATACTTTGTTCCTCAGCCCGTGCTGCTGTCCCAGCAAACTGTCCACACGGACACTGTCTGCGAAACGGAAGGGCCCCGGGCTGCGTGGAGGCCTTTCTGGGAGCAGAAGTTGCTTCTGCATCCAGGAGGCTGGGGTGTCCTTATAAAAAGGGTGCCCCCGTGTGCCCTGCACCCTGGCCAGCGCACCAGAGTGTGCCCACCAGCCCCCTCCCCGCCCTGCTGCGCTGGGCCCCACGCTGCGTCAGGGGGAGGGCACTCGAGATGCCCTTGGGGCACCCCAGCGGCAGGTGGAAAGGAAATGGCCTCCTTGAGCAGCTCCCTGCCTGTAGCCCCTGCCCCACCAGCCAGGCCCCTGGGTTGCTTCAGTGCTGGCTTTTTCCTGGGAAGACCACGTGCGTCCCGCACATTTCTTGTCTTTAAGAGATGGGGCAGCCTTGGGTGGGGGGCCGTCCTGGAAAAGGTGAGGGGAGCCAGTCGGAAGTTCTGATGACAGAAAACCCTACTGGGGCTCAGCCTCCACACCTGCACTGAGCCTGTGGGCCCCTGGACCTTCTCATTTCTAGGAAACTGTCATTTTCAGCCACGGGCAGCCCCGGGCCGCCCTGCGCTCAGCCCTGTGTAGGCTGTCCACTGCTTGAGAAGAGCACTTCGCGGTAAAACAGCTCCCTCGCCACCCCGCCCTTACCGCCCTCAGGGAAGGACATAGGGCCACACGGGACAGAGGACAAAGGGAAGAGCCAAGCTTCCAGGCGGGCACAAGCTCTCGGAGGCTCTGCCTCATCGGGCCCTGAGGTGTCTGTGTCCTTTGGTCTATACGTTCCTCACCTGCAGAAAGAGTCTGAATGGCGACAAACGCCCGGTCACTTTTTACCAAAGCATCACCCAGGACCGGCTCAGAATGGGAGGACTGGGCGTGCGCGGCAAGAAGAGAGAGGCTGAGTCACCCTCGGCGCTGCAATCCCGGTGCCGTCACGAGGGATGTGTGTTTCTGACGTGGTCTGACCCGCACGCAGAGCTCAGATCAGAATGAGACCAGCCAGGCGGCATGACCTCATCCACAGCAAACCGTCAGCCGCGGGCTGTCTCTCAGCAGTGGGAAGAGGTGACATTTAATCGCTAAAGAATTCTGTATTTTCCAAGTTTTCCGCATTGGACGGGTGATACCCTCATCAGAAAAAGAACAAATCAAACTTCAAGCACAAGAGGCTGAGCTTTGGGGGAAGTTCCTCTTACCCAGGTTTGATGTCCAGAGGTGTGGGGAAGGACCCGGGGAAGCCTGCCTTCCCCACCAGCCAGTAGGTCTCCTCGACGCCCTTCCCCTGAGGAGAGAGGAAAGGGGATTGGGTGAGCACAGCTTCTCAGGCAGAGAGCAAGGCCAGAGGAAAGGGCACAGTTCCAAACAGCTCCGTGCAGAGCAGCCTGGAGCCGGGAGCCAGACCGTTTGGGTCCAAATCCCGGCTCCATCACTGGCTAGCTGTGTGACTTTGGCCAATTTACGTCACCTCTCTGTTCCTCAATACCTCATGAGTTGTTGTGAGGATTACATGCCTTAATATTGATCTGTTAGAGAACTAGCTGAATAATAAGTCATGAATTCTACGACCAACAGACCTGGAATGCTAAGAGCCCAAGATGCTGTGCTCTGTGATTTTCCCAAACTGTTGCAGGACCCAGTTGCCTGGGATGGGGGTACGGCTGCCAGGAACTTAGGAGTAGAGGTGGCATCAGGGGCACTGGGGCCAGGGCTGGCTGGCCTATGGATTTGGCCAGGGACGGGTATTGCCCCGTGGAGCCCCCAGGCCATCCGGAACCAGCCTGTGGTTGGTGTGCTGCCCTCCCCACCCCCTTCTGCATTCCCCTCTGGCTTCAGAATGCTCTGTTCCTCAGGCCATCTCGTGCCTCCTCCCCCAACAAGACTTATTCCCGCTCGCTCTCCCTCCAGAGCTCAGCCTCCAGAGCTAAGGAGTCCACGTACGCCCGCCGTCGCAGGCTGTGTGACCGCGGACAAGCCGCTGCTCCTCCCTCAGCAGCTCCTCCCCCAGCTGCGCCCTCTTGCTCTGACGTTTCACAGTGTAATGAAGCGAGTGCCACGGAGCACGCAATTTCTAGGGCCGGGTCACAGTTCTGGCCCTTTAAACGTCTAGGCTGCTCCAGTCTTACCACCAGGCCTGACTGTCCCCGAGGAACGGGGGACTGAGAGGAAGTGGGGTAGGAAGAAAGTCACTCACCCATGGGAATACTGAACCATGACCTTTTATTGAATGTTAACATTTCAAAAACGAATACAAAGGTGCTTGTGGGCAAGTATCACCCAGTATCAGCCCTGCAGCAGCAGAGGGCGGTCGTGGGAGGGGTGGGCACACGGAGACGGCATGACAGTTACAGCTGGGGAAAGGGAAGAGGGGTGTTCCTGGGTCGGGGCAGGCTTCCGGGAGAGGTGAGATAGCTCTAGGGTCCTGAGGGATGAGTAGGAGCCCGACAATGTCATGGAGAAAGCATAGGCTTTAGAGCCGTCCGATCTGGGATACAAGCTATGTGACTTTGGACGAATCACTTTGCCTAAGTCCCCTTCCTCAACTATAAAATGGGGACATTGTTCCTTCTTTGACGATTGCTGTGACAAAAAATATATTAATGTCAGGCACCAGCCTGCTGCCCAGGTATGTCATCAGTAGAAGTACGTTCTCGACCCTGGCCCTTCTTCCTATGAGGAGTCAATGAGGGAGTGGTTTTCCCAGGACGAAATGGGTTTTTTTCGAATTTGGGGAGTGATGCGGACAGGTGATCAACTCCGTCCTCGACTACAGACAGGCATTTCCTTCTCTATCAGTCAAATGAGTAAGAATCTCTCCTGCTGCCCACAGAAACTGGATTGGCAGGGGGGCGGGGATTTTTCCATCAATTCCAGGAAAGAAAGTTCCCCTACCTTTAGCTCAGTCTGGCCTCTGATGTCAATTCTGTAGCCTTCGTCCAGGCTGAGCAGTGTCTGGACTGTGCTTCTGCTGACGTGAATTCTATATGCTGACAAGAAAGGTAGTAATCAAGTCAACACCTGGTGGCAGCATACCTAGTGTTTGGTAATATCTTTAAGACCTGTAACAGCCCCAGTTCCAGCCAGTAATGCACACAACACTGATTCGTACAACACCCTTCACCTGACCTTCCTGTCCCGCTGGTAGACTGTTGGTCACTAAAATAGAGGCCTCGAGGAAAAGCAAATTCCATAGATTGAGTGTTAAGAGGAACTCAAGATGAAGTCAAAACCCCTAGGAACGTAATTTTCATTTATAGGGAAGTCTATGAAGGCTGAGTCAGAGCAGGTAAGCAGTTACTTTTCTTTTAAGAGCCGAACTCCCCACTAGGGCCAGCACATGTAGTCACGCAGGATGTGTACCAAATGGCATTAGGGAGCACACGCTTCCAGGGCCAGAAGCAAAGTCCTAGGACTCCAACTTTTACACCTGTTCTAACCAAGCCATCAGAGTGCCCTCAAGGGCCTAAAATGGCATTAAAAAAATTGAGAGGGGTCTCCTTGTTGTAAAGATGTGGAAACCAAGACCTAGAGGAAGAATATTTTGCTCAAGGACACTAAGCAAGCCAGTGGCAGACAGGGCTAGGATCCAGGCCTCCTGCTCACAAGTCATTGCCTTCTCTCATGAGATCATCACAAAAGCCCCATGGAAAGTTAAAAGAACCAGAGATATAAATTATCTCCGTATAGTTGTTTTACTGACAACTAAGGTACACTGCCACCAGGTGGTGGTTTGGTTACTAAGCACTGTTTCAAATAGCCAGGCTGCAGGGGTTGTTGAGAGTCCTCACCCAGGCAAGATAGAAATGTAAGACACTCACGCAGTCCTGTGGACTCCATCCGGGATGCAGTGTTAACAGTGTCACCAAAGAGGCAGTACCGGGGCATGGTGAGACCGACGACCCCTGCCACACAAGGTCCTGAAACTCAAATGTGCCCAGTGAGTTCCAGGAGGTCCTGGACCCAAGAGAGGTTCCCATGACAGTCTTGCCCTTCCCCCAAGTCCCCCCACCCCTGCCGTCTCCACCCCACCTCCTGGGCTCCAGCTGGGGGTGAAGATTAAGCTGTATGGAGTCTCCGACAGTACCCAGAGAAGAGATGATACCTGTGTTAGGCTCTGGGCTGGGGGCAGGGGGACACAGATAAATCAGAGCCAGTTTTTGCTCTTGGGGAGCTCCCAGCCAGGTGGGGGTGGGGGGAGGTGTGTATCAATGTTGTCTGTGATCAATGTCAGATGGAAGCATCAGAGCTGTGCCAGCCCAGAAAGGGGGAGTCTGACCCAGCCCAGAGGACTTTCTGGTGGAGGTGGTGCATGAGCTGTGTCTTGGAGGACGAGACAATGAGTGGGCAGGGAATGGCAGGTGCCAAGGCACAGAGACAGAGAGCCCACATGTCTGTGGGAAGCGGCAAGCAGCTGAGTGTGGTTGGAGTGGCAAGTGGGAAGTGATGGGAGACGAGGCTGGAGGGAATAGCAAGAGCCTGGGAGGCTGTGAGAGGGCCAGGAATTTGGACTTTATCCTGCAGGTGTGACCATGGAGGGAGGAAGGGGTGGCGGCCTGAGAAGCATGTATAAGAGACCCCGCCGTCCCTCCTAGACCCATCCCAGCAAACATTTTGTTGTTTGCATAACCACAGAAGGTCTCTGTCCTGCCTCTTCCGTCAGACTATCGGCTCCTCGGGATGGCCTCAGATGACTGACAGATGCTGGGGCAACATATGTGTGTGTGTATTTATATATGTGAATGAAACTGAGCATCACGCATTCTTTGACTTACAACATCTCAGAACCTTCCACTAATAGAAGAAAAAATGCCAATTTTTCTATCGTAGAGCTTTAGAATCTCAGAATCCCAGAGCACACCATTGGGGTTGCCCCAGCCCATAGCCCTGGCAGGGTGGGGACGTTGGTCTGGCCTGTCGCCCCCAGGCCCCCGGTTCATACCTGAGTGCAGGCCAGCCCGGATGTAAATGGGCACGTCGGGGGCATGCTTCATCCGGAAGCCTCTCACAGAGCTGAGGATGTCCAGGGCCATGTTGGCGATCTCAGCCGCGTGCCGGCTCCCGTTGCGCCGGGGCAGCCCTGACGCCACCATGTACGCATCCCCGATGGTCTCCACCTAGAGGCCACAGCCTTCTCACTCCAGTGCAAGAGCACGCCCCCCTGGACTGTCCCAGAGCCCACACAAGGCCCTTCTGGGGAGCCCTGACCCACCCCTCAAGTCTCTGGCCCACAGTGCCATCTCTAGCAGGCCTCCCGTCCCAGGTGCTTGAGCAACAGACAGATCTGCACCCTTCAAATCGCCTTGGTTTCAAGTGTAGCTGAGCCTGCCTGTCTGGTCTCCTCCGGTCCCAGGCCACGATCTCCTTGGCGGCAAGACCTGGACACCCCGTCCACACAATGCCACAGCGGCAGGTCAGGCCCTCAGCTGGAGAGGAGCATATCAGATGCATATATACTCTGGGATGCATATATACCCCGGAGGGGTTTGGAAAATAAGTACACCCAGTATGTCTTCCAAGGTGTCCTAGAAAAAACGTAGGTTTGGGAATCCTATAGATGTGGGTTCAATCCCTGGCTCTGCCGTTAACTGGGCAGACCGGTTAGCTTGTGCGAGCCTCAGTTCCCTCCTAGGTGGAATGCATATTAAAGATACAGTATTGAAAGAACTAGGCTCTGGTTATCAGAAGGGAGGTGGGTGGGGGATGGGGGAAACAGGTGGTGGGGATTAAGGACGGCGCTTGTCATGAGCACCCGGTATTGTATGGAAGTGTTGAATCACTAAATTCTACACCTGAAACTAATATTACACTGTATGTTACCTAAAAAATTTTGTTTACTTTTTTAAAGATTTTATTTACTTATGTGAGATAGAGAGAGAGAGCAGAAGCAGGGGGAGCTACAGAGGGAGAAGAAGAAGCAGGCTCCCCGTCAAGCAGGGAGCCTGATGCGGGGCTCGATCCCAGGACCCTGAGGTCATGACCAGAGCCGAAAGCAGACCCTTAATTGACTGAGTTGCCCAGGCGCCCCCCATAATTTTTTTTTAAAGGAACTAGTCTTATTATAGATGCTCAATGGATGGAGACTTCTGTCACCATCATTATCATCACCATTTCCTTGGCTGATGGTGTCGAAGATGAAAGAATCCCAGAATCTCAGAACTCGGCGGGGCTTTAAAGGCCGCCCACTTGCCTCCTTAGTGGCTGGCCGGGCCTGCTTGCGTCTGTTGATAGGAAAGTCCCCCCTTCTAGAAGTGGCTGCTTCCTCCTCTAGGGAACTCTGATTTGAACACAGATGTGTACTGTGGCCTTCTTCTCTACCACCGGCCAGGCAGCCAGGGTGAAGATGGTGACTCTACCGCCCCATCAAGTCTTCCCCCCTCCAGGCTCAAGAGCCCAGCTCCTGCACTGCCTCTCCTGCAGCCAGCAAATGCTGGCACCTCCCAGACCTGGGGAGCAGTGCTGTCCTGCTGCCCCACACACCTGCTCTCCCTCAGCACTGGTGGACAAGAAGAAGAAGAAGAAGAAGAAGAAG
>NW_024424008.1:11168639-11245928 GCF_017311325.1 Ursus maritimus
CAGATCTGCACCCTTCAAATCGCCTTGGTTTCAAGTGTAGCTGAGCCTGCCTGTCTGGTCTCCTCCGGTCCCAGGCCACGATCTCCTTGGCGGCAAGACCTGGACACCCCGTCCACACAATGCCACAGCGGCAGGTCAGGCCCTCAGCTGGAGAGGAGCATATCAGATGCATATATACTCTGGGATGCATATATACCCCGGAGGGGTTTGGAAAATAAGTACACCCAGTATGTCTTCCAAGGTGTCCTAGAAAAAACGTAGGTTTGGGAATCCTATAGATGTGGGTTCAATCCCTGGCTCTGCCGTTAACTGGGCAGACCGGTTAGCTTGTGCGAGCCTCAGTTCCCTCCTAGGTGGAATGCATATTAAAGATACAGTATTGAAAGAACTAGGCTCTGGTTATCAGAAGGGAGGTGGGTGGGGGATGGGGGAAACAGGTGGTGGGGATTAAGGACGGCGCTTGTCATGAGCACCCGGTATTGTATGGAAGTGTTGAATCACTAAATTCTACACCTGAAACTAATATTACACTGTATGTTACCTAAAAAATTTTGTTTACTTTTTTAAAGATTTTATTTACTTATGTGAGATAGAGAGAGAGAGCAGAAGCAGGGGGAGCTACAGAGGGAGAAGAAGAAGCAGGCTCCCCGTCAAGCAGGGAGCCTGATGCGGGGCTCGATCCCAGGACCCTGAGGTCATGACCAGAGCCGAAAGCAGACCCTTAATTGACTGAGTTGCCCAGGCGCCCCCCATAATTTTTTTTTAAAGGAACTAGTCTTATTATAGATGCTCAATGGATGGAGACTTCTGTCACCATCATTATCATCACCATTTCCTTGGCTGATGGTGTCGAAGATGAAAGAATCCCAGAATCTCAGAACTCGGCGGGGCTTTAAAGGCCGCCCACTTGCCTCCTTAGTGGCTGGCCGGGCCTGCTTGCGTCTGTTGATAGGAAAGTCCCCCCTTCTAGAAGTGGCTGCTTCCTCCTCTAGGGAACTCTGATTTGAACACAGATGTGTACTGTGGCCTTCTTCTCTACCACCGGCCAGGCAGCCAGGGTGAAGATGGTGACTCTACCGCCCCATCAAGTCTTCCCCCCTCCAGGCTCAAGAGCCCAGCTCCTGCACTGCCTCTCCTGCAGCCAGCAAATGCTGGCACCTCCCAGACCTGGGGAGCAGTGCTGTCCTGCTGCCCCACACACCTGCTCTCCCTCAGCACTGGTGGACAAGAAGAAGAAGAAGAAGAAGAAGAAGGGGAAGGAGGGGGAGGAGGAGGAGGAAGAGGAGGAGGAAGAGAAGAATACGTCCCCTGAGGACATCTGGGTGGCTCAGTAGGTTAAGTGTCTGCCTTTGGCTCAGGTCATGATCCCAGGGTTCTGGGATCAAGCCCCACATCGGGCTCTGTGCTTGGCGCAGAGCCTGCTTCTCTCTCTCCTCTGCTGCTCCCCCTGCTTGTGCTCTCTATCAAATAAATAAATAAATAAATAAATAAATAAATAAATAAATAAATAAATAAGTAATCTTGAAAAGAAAATACGTCCTCTGCCCATAGGGGGTGCTGTAATTCAATAAATCTCTCCCACATTTGCTGTGGACTGTGCCCTACTACATATACCCCCCAAACCTCTCTCCCACCCAGCCTGTCTCTACCCCAACACCAGGCAGTGATCTGCCCTAACCATGCCACATTCTGTTTAGATATTTTAATTTGCTCCCTGTGGCCTGGCAGTCAGGGACTTCCATGATTTGCAGAATTTCCTGACTAATTCCTAACTGTTACTCCTGGTTCCCCATACTTCCACCAATGGGAATCTTTCTGTTGTCCGCAGAGACACTGAGTGCTTGCTTGATGGCCTGGCCCCTCTGCCTGAAATGCTCTCTCTCAGTCCCTGTTTGTTGAGATCCAAGCCCTCCATCAGCCCAGCTCCCACCTCATCAAGTCTGTAAAATCTTCCAGGGCACCAGCTGTTTCCCTCCTCAGGGCTGTGAGCTCCCCCTCCCTCTCCATCACCTGCTGATGTCCACCCAGTGCTGGTGGGCTGGCGGTGAATGTGGCCAGGGTCAGGGACATGCCTCCTCCCCTCTGTGTACATTTCCACAGAGGAGAAAGACCTCACACCCCGTAGCCCAGGAGGGAAAAATATGAGCGAGCCCCAGCTTTCCCTCTGCCCGCCCACTTCTTCCCACAGGAGGAAGAACCCGTGATCTTCCTGGCAAGGTTGGAAGAAGGACAAATGCTTAAGTACTTGGATAGCAGCTAGTACATGCCAGACACTGTTCCAAACCCTTCACAAATATCAATGCATTTAGACCTCTGCAAGAATTCTGCGAGGTAGGTATGACTACCATTTCATAGGGGGACAGCGGGCCAGATAATTAAGTCACTTGCCAACATCGCACAGTGCAGCTTTGAACTTGGTCAGTCCAGCTCCATGGCCTGTATGCTGTGCTGCCTCTTGGTACGTAGGGCTTGGGCCCTTTCCCTCTCTGTTTAGGGGAGCGTGCCTGCTCTGTGGGGTTTCCCTCTGCTACCGTCCTGCACATGGCCAGCACGTGCGTGTAGGTCAGCCCCGCCTCCCAGAGGTAGCCCCGGAGGCCTACAGCTCGCTGGCCCCACTTCTAGCCACGAAGCTGCAATTCAGGGACAGTACGTCTGCTCTGGGGACGCAGCGCTGCCTCAGTCGGGTGACCCAAGGTCCAGACTGTGGGGGAGGGGCATGGTGGTCTCTCTAAGCTGTTAAACTGCCCTCCAGCCCGCCATCTGCCTGCCAGCAGAGCTGGGAGACTTTGGTGTCATTAATAATCACCCCAACGATGCCAGTGACAGAAAGGTGACCCGGCACAGGCCCCACTCTCCAGGAGCTCGGACCCATAATGAGGATCACTCAAAGACTCCTATGATCGTGGGCACTCAGTGGCAAGCAAGGGTATACACCGGTGCGGTCCTTTTGCAGATGGGAGAACACAGCCAGAGGAGAATTGAGGGCAAAGATCTCCACGTTAGCAAACACTGATGTGAATTCCAACTCCACCACTGACTTGCTGTGTGACCTTGGGCTAGTTACTTACCTCTCTGAACCTGTGTTGCATCTGAAGGGATAATGGCCTCTGCAGGCCATTGTATGGTTCATGAAATCCCCTGGGATAGTCCCTAGGTTGGGCCAATCTCTGTAGATGCTTACCTAGCTCTGTCCGCCCCCCCTCCGACCCCTGCCCTGTTCTGTGCTTTCAGGGGGGAGGCCTCAGCACCTGCACATGGTGGTGCTCGGCGGCAGCGGCATTGCGCCGATGAATGAAGAAACCACAGCACTTCTTCTCACATTGCTTGATCGGCGAAACCATCCCAAGCCATAGGCACATTCACCTCTGTTTTACAAACGGGAGCGTGGTACTCAGAGAGGTCAAGTGATTTGCCCAGGGCCCCTTGGCAGCCTGGCCAAGGCCAGTCTCACCTGCTGGGGCTGAGTGCCGGGGGTAAGTCCCCTCCACCCCTATAGCCCACATGGGCTCCGCTCCAGAGCCGTGTCCATAAAGGGCTCATTCAGTGTGCGCTGCCAGGGAATCACAGACCCCAGAGGAACGAGGAAATGGTCGTCTGGCTGCCTCCCAGCCCAGACCGATTAAAGAGCAGTAACCAGATCCTGCTGGGGACGGAGGGGAAATCGAGGCGGATGGCTGAGTGATGAGAGACGTGCTCGCACATCGTCAGGAACAGGCTGCCTGTTTCCCCACATCTGGAGGGGTGTGCGGGCCTTGTTTTATATCATTTCATTCTGCCAGAAAGATGCAGACCTCTTGGCCAGAGTTCAGAGCAGATCAGAAAGCATGATTCAGAGCTGGGAGGGACACATGTGTGAGAAAAGATTAGCAGGAGAGGAAGAGACAAGGCCAGGGGTGACTCAGGGCACATCAAAGCCACAGGGCTCAGCAAAATGAGATGAGAGATGAGGAATGTTTTCCTGGGGCCCACAGGGCCAGGGAGGCTCTGGAAACAAAAGGGAAACTCAGCCAGCGTGAGAGACAACAGCTCCGAACCAGGGGTTGGGGCAAGAGTGTGGGCTCCTGAACAGGGAGCAGGAAGGAAGCTGCGTCCTTGGAATGTCCGTGGCTCAGGACTGGGAGGCTTGGTGTGGGGCAGTGTGGTGTAGCAGACAGAGCCGGGCAGTGACGGTAGGCATTGCTGTTTCCTGTCCTGGCTCTACCGCCTACTGGCTGTGTGACCTTGGGCGAGCCACTTTCCTTTCTGGGCTTCAGTGAGCTCCTCACTCAGTCAATATATATTTCCAGAGGACATACAACGTGCTGGACATTGCCAAGCACTGGGGACAGAGTGATTTGGGTTAGAACCATAAAGCATGGCTGTGCCGTCCAGGGGTAGTTACAAGAGCACCGCACAGGAGCTCCTAACCCTGTCTGGGAGGGGAAGGGGGATAACCTGAGGCCAGAAGGATGAGGAGGAGGGAGCCAGATGAGGAGGAGGGAGAGTGTGTCCCAGGAGGACGGACATGTGCAAAGGCCCAGTGGCCCTGAGAGCAAAGCTCGTGTGAAGAATGCAGAGGTCTGCATGGAGTGGCCAGAGGTACAGTTGGGGAGGTAGATGGGGCCAGTTCCTGGAGAGTCTTGTGAGCCACTATGAACCTGTGACTTTCTCCTGAGGATGTCCATGTCATGAGGCTGGCGAACCCAGCCCCTGCCCCCGCCACAGAAGGGGGTTCTTGGGATCAGAATGCCCAAGTGCAAATCTCAGCTCCACATTCCACTGAAAACATGTAATTAGATAAGCCCCTTATTCACCCATTTCCTCATCTATACATTAGGGGTGCCATTACCTACCTCACAGTCTGTTAGGATGGTTAAATGGATTAGTACATATAAAGCACTTAGACTAGTGTCCAGTATACAGTAAGCACTCAGTAAGTACTGGCAATTATTGTTGTTGGGATACTGTACATAGTGCTATCAGCAGACTGCCTCTAAAACTTCCCGTCCAGGCCTCCTGTCTATCCTGGCTTCTGCCCCAGGGCCTGGCTCTCCTCTGTCCCTGCCTCCCTGGAGGGCTGTGGTTAGAAGGAGACTGGTGGGTCGCAAAAGAAGGCCAGTGGAGTCTGAGTATGGCGGTTTCTGGGGAGCTCCCTCTCCACCCCACCTCCACTGTGTCTAGAGCAACTCAAGACCTCCAGCAACTGGGTCAGAATAAGGGGCAGGATTGAGGTGGGGTCCCCACAGCAGGCAGGCAGGGATAGGACACTATTCACTTCTACAATCTCAGTTTACACAGCACTACTTCAAGGGGGATAGGATCCGCCCATCATCTGTAAACCCCCGGGGCTGGGGTCATCATTCCTGTGTTATAGGCGACGACACAGAAGTCCAGAGAGAGGAAGACATTTGCCCAAATCTACACAGATGCTGGTGGCCAAGCTGGGAATCAAACCCAGGATCGAGAGAGGGACAGGGACTAGATCATGGAAGGTCTTGACAGCTCCGGCCCCACTCCTTTCTCCAGTGTCCCCCAGCCACCACCCACTCCACCATGGGCCCACTTCATGTCCAGTCATTACAACCCATTCATCACTCTTCATACTCACTGGGCCCATCGTCTCAAGGCTCCAGCTTTGGCACATTATTCCCCCATGGCTTGCCTGGAGCAACCACACCCAGACTGGACAGTGCTAGGAACACAGCACCTCCTCCAGGAAGCCTTTCTTGCTTTTTACTCTACACATCTATCCCTAGCTGGACTGGGGGCCCTTTCAGCCTCCTCTGCCTGCCCTGATCATCACTTTTACTGTGGGTTGCCTTCCTCTTTCATCTGCAAAACTGAGAGCTCCCAAAGGGGAGGCACAGGAGATGACTCATCTGTTGGCCCTTTGCCCAGCACAGGTGGAGTTTATTACCCACCCCCTTAAATCTGGGTTGGCCTTTTTTGTTAAGTAAACTCTATGCCCAATGTGGGGCTTGAACTCATGACCTTGAGATCAAGAATTGTATGCTCCACTGACTGAGCCAGCCAGGTGCCCCTGGGTTGGCTTTTTGACTTGCTTTGACCAATAGAATATGTCAGAAGTAGCCACGTGCCGAATGCCAGCTCAGACTTCCAGAGGCTTCTGTGCTTCCGCCTTCTCTCTCAGAACCCTGCCACACCATGGGAACGATACCAACCAGCCTGCTTGAGGTTAGACCCTGTGGGCCAGAGCTGTCCCATTCAAGGTTCCAGAGATATGAGAGAGCCCAGCCAAGATCAGCAGAACTTCCTATCTCACCACACTGCCCACAGATGTATGAGTGGTCCAGTTGAGTCTAGAGAACTTTCCAGCTGACCTATAGGTTTATGAGTGATAATAAATGCTTATAATTTTACACTACTGGGTTTTGGGATTATTTGTTACATGGCAATAGCTAACTGATAAAAACACACAGATAAATGACACAAACACAGCAGTAGAGGAAGGAGGGATGTGATACCGGCTCCTGGTGTCCTCACCTTATACACATCGTGGCTGCCCAGAACAGCATCGAACAGTGTGTAGAGGTCGTTGAGCAAGCCTACCACCTCAATGGGCTCGCTCAGGGCTGAGATAATGGTGAAACCCACAATGTCACTGAAGTATATGGTGACCTGGTCAAAGTACTCTGGTTCCACAGCTGCCCCCATTTTCAGAGCTTCAGCCACAGACCTGAAGGAATGGGAAGGACCAGTCACAGGGTGGGGATACCCCCTTCCCACAGTTTGGAGGTGAGGGAGGGGTCTTGGGGGGAAATTCCTGGGTTGGGCATCAGGGGATCTAGGTCAGGTCTGCTTGTGTACTAGCTGTCCTCCAGCAAGTACCTGTCCTTCTCTGGACATTACTTCCTCTGAAGTCAGATGGGGGACACTGTGCCCTCTCCTTGTTCTCAAGGGAGCGAGGTAGCAGAATTAATACTTAAAAGCCCATAATAGTGCCTGGCACATATAAGGGCTCTCTGAAAACATGTTAGATAAATAAACAATGAGTAAATTGAATGAATTCGTGGAACCCAGATTTACTGAGCACTTACTATGTCCTAGGTCCCATGCTCAGAGCCACTGAGGCTAGAGGCACAATCAAGTCCTAAGGGGCCACTCACGGAGGGAGCATTTGAGAGAGCAGCCTCTCTGTCTTCTGCCTCTCCAGCTCCAGTTCCTCAGTCCGCTCTTGGATCAGGTCCTCCAGGTTCTGGGAATACTTCTCCAGCATCCACAGCATAGAGTCAGCAACGCTGGTCTTCTTGCCTTGATTGATGCTTTTGAACTGAAAATGGAACAAAAATCCCAATTCACCCATGAAGGTCAGCACACTTGCTCTCAGGTTGGAAATCTCAGCTGCAGGATTGAAGCAGACATAGTCCCTGCCTGGAGGAGTTCCACAGGTGGGGAGCAGATATGGAAAAGACAAGGGATGGTGGCTCTGACAAGGAAAAGCACAGACCTCCGGGAGGAAAAGTGAGTGAGTTCTGTATGAGGCAGGCAGGGAGATGACTTTACAAAGAAGCCTATGGCCCCGCATAGCATTACTGCTAACCTTGCTGCTCTGGTTCTCACAACAACACTGTAGAAGAGACATTCTTTGCTCTCAAAGATGGATGGATGGATGGATGGATGGATGGATGGATGGATGGATGGATGGATGATGGATGGATATATATGGTGGATGGATGGATGGATGAATAGATAGATGGGTGGATATGATGGATGGAAGGATGGATGAACAGATGGGCAGATAGAAAGGATATATGTAGATTATTTATGTATATAATCATTTCTACCTCTCTATTTCTCTCCTTGTTCAAAAAAAACTTTTTTACAAAATTAAATAATAAATAGGTAAGGATGCCGGGACCAAAGAAGAAAAAATCCATGCTATTTTTGTCTAGCAAAATGCATGCCAGAAGTTGGTCACAATTTTGAACATGAGCTTCCTAGCAACAAAGCAAAGAGGGAAATATAGATTACACAAACCACAGAGTCCATGAGACAGTGGAACATTAAATTGTTGCTCAATAGAAACGCAACTACTGCCAGTTGCTGAGCGGAGAGAAATAACTAGCTTAGGTCTTCATATGAGGACGTTCATGTGTGGTCATAAGTCATACCTTCAGTGAAAAATTTTCAGAAAAGACCGCAGTGTGTTCCCTAAGGAGATTTACTAGAACCTTCCCCAATCTGGTTTGCACCTTCCCAAAGTGCAGTCAGTGGGAGAAGCAAATTAATGATTGTCAGAGTGAAGGAGCCCCTTCCTGTGTAAATCCAGCGGCTTAGCATGTGCATGCACGTGTGTGTGTGTGTGTGTGTGTGTGTGTGTGTGTGTGTAGGTGTGTATATCCAACCTCCATTAGTACCACTTCTCTCTACCAAGCATCTGTAAGGTGGGGAGCGGCAGCAGCCCCTAACACACACCTATTTTGTATCGCCCGTTAAAAGCAGAGGTGCAGGGGCGCCTGGGTGGCACAGCGGTTAAGCGTCTGCCTTCGGCTCAGGGCGTGATCCCGGCGATCTGGGATCGAGCCCCACATCAGGCTCCTCTGCTGTGAGCCTGCTTCTTCCTCTCCCACTCCCCCTGCTTGTGTTCCCTCTCTTGCTGGCTGTCTCTATCTCTGTCAAATAAATAAATAAATAAATAAAATCTTTAAAAAAAAAAAAGCAGAGGTGCAAGCTGTAAAGGTCAGTCGGGGTGGGCATGGCAGCTGCTGACCTTGAGACACCAAGGACACATGCTGACCGGAAGCGCACCTGTGCAAGGAAGGTCCCCATGATACAAATGAAAAAACAAAGGATCTGAGAAGTAAAATAACTTGTCAAGGACCTCATAATGGTGGAACTGAGTTTCAAACTGAGATCTTTCATGTGTTAATTTTATCATCAGCCACCCCAATGAATTATTTTAAAATTTGGGATGTGTTTTCCATTGTTTTCCTCAGGTTGCCCAGGAGCACAGTCATAGGATTTGCAAATAGCACTCATTCTCTTCTTCCTTTCTAACATTCATCTTCTTGTTTCATTGCATTAGCTGGTACTCCCAGGACAAGGTTAAGTCAACATGAACCAAGCCTTTTGACTTGGAGGTCAGCGTTCTTTGTCTAACGCCTCACTCACTCTCTCTTTCTCAGAGAACCACTGTGTTATTAACTTCGTTCTCTCACTTGATGGTCACTCCAATATGGCAAGTTGGGCCAGGGTTAGTCTTTCCCGGCAACTTTTAGGGAGGTTGAAGCTTGACAGAGCAATCGACTTGCCCAAGGTCAAGGAGGTGAACTGCCGCGTAGATGTGAACGCAGGCATGTTGGCCCCAGCCCCCCACAGTGTGACGCAGTTCCCACCTTCGTGCTGTCTACCATATGCCCGTCCCCGCCTTCTCTGCCCCAGAGCCTTGGGCAGGATCTTTCCTCACAGTCACCCGCTGGCCACGACAATCTCTGATCCCTGGATAGATTCCAGGCTCGTGTTTGAAGAACTGGCTGCTAGTCCTAGCTCTGCAACCCAGCCTCACTGTGGCCACTGAGGGCTCCTCTACTCTAAGACCCAGATTTCTCGTCTGTGGAATGGGGACACCACCCCTGATGCCAGAGCTGAGGTGGGGAGAGGGTGTGGGAAGTCAGGGGATGTGGAAGCGTTCTCGGAGGACACCTGCGCGTTCCTCCCGTCTGTCTTCCTGGCTCTCGCTCCCTCACCACCTGTCTGGACGCCCCTCTCGCTTGCTGAGCCTCTCCTTGGCCACGTGCCACTGCGGCTGGGGAGTGCAGGGCAGAAAGGGGGGGCACGAAGCTGTCACCTCAGGCTTGATGGGTTGGTCCCGTGGGAGCCATTAGCCAGCTCATTCAGGCCCACACACTCCACCTTCGCCCTGCAAACACGTGGCAACTTGCCTCACCCCTCCTGTTGCAGTTACCAAGGCAGGCCTGGGGGTGGGGATGTACCCGTGCCCCTCACAAATTCCACGCACGGACGAGGGGAACCAGTGCTGCCTCCACAGCCACGAAGGGCCTCTTTGCTCTGGTGCCGGGTCTGCAGACAGACAACCCTGAGTTTGGATTCCAGCCCCACCTTTCACTCCCTGAGTTACATTGGGTGAGCCCCTCACCTCTCTGTGCCTCAGTTTCTCTCCTATGAAGCCGAGATAATACTAGTACTTCTTTGGAGGGCCATTATGAGGATTACATAAAGTAAGCGTAACACTTAGCACGGGGCTCGGCACTTAGGAATGCACTCCACAAACATCTCCGGAACCCAGGGTTCTGAGAAAGTTTTCCTCGGAGGGCGGACCTCAGGCACAGCCCTCAAGAATGAGGGTGCCGGCCTGGGCCCCCTTACTACATAGGGTTTCCAGGCCCCAGAGGTAGTGTCGGGCTTCCACTGGGCTAAGTGAGGCGAACGGAGGAGCCATTTCTTGTGAGCACTGGCCGAGGGAGCACTGACCTGGGTGTAGATCTGGTCTAGGCTGGGTCTGTCCTCTGGAGCCTCCTCCCAGCACTGCTCCATCAGCTGGATGCACTCGGGTGGCCCATGGTCAGGCGACACCAGGGGCCGGCACAAGGGAGGGGGTGATACCACCTTCCTGATGATTTCTGCAATCAACACCATGGGGATGAAAGGCTCGAGGTCCCCAGCAAGGCTCGTGGGAAGGGGTTGGCCTGGGGTCCCGAGAGAGAAGGCAGGGGAGGCCTCTGGGGGTGCAGGGATCAGGCCCTGCATGTACTCTTTGGCTCCCCTGCTCTGCACCCCATGGCATGCTGGCCAGCAGACCCAGGATTGCCCAGGATGTGACCAGGAAAAGGGTCTCGCACTAGGACTGGAAGAACGGGGTTTGAATTCCAAATCTGCTACAACCTCTCTAGGAGATGGTGGACGGACCCAGATCTCGCCGAGCCTCAGTCTTCCCATCTGTGAAATGAGCTTAATAAACTGCCTTCTTGAGAGGGGCGCAGAGGGGAGAGAGGATGGATGTTAAGCAGCTGGCTCGTAGCAGGCTCTCCCCCCCCAACCCAGCCGCTGCTGCCAGCGATGCCCACCGACGTGCTTGAAACCCCGACGTTGTGGCTCTTTCCACCAGCCCTGCCACCTGGAGACTTTCTGGTGCCACTTCCCCGGGGAAGAAATAAGGCTGTCTGCTTTCATTATCATCATCATTACTATTTTCCCAAGACAGCCCCAGCCATGATCTTCCCGTCCCCATTCCCTGTAATAAAGGCCACCAGGCTAAGTGAGGTCTGACAGATCAGTGTTCTAGTCCTGGCTTTGCCACTTGCCATCTCTCTGTGCCTCGGTGTCCCCATCTAACAACTGCTTGAAAAAGCTCCACCCCCGGAAGTTGTTGGGGGACACTGGGGGGCACCGAGAGATTCACAAGGGCTCTGGGAAGAAGTGGGGTGGGGTACCGAGCTCAGACTTGCAGCGGGTCCGGAGGGGACTTCTAGATCACCCATCGATGTTCTAAGTTATGCCACCTCTCCGCGCCTCATTTTACTCACAGATAAAAAGGGCATAAAATAGTACAGACTTCCTAGGGCTGAGGGATACAGCAGTCACTCACTGAGGAGGACTGGGATTCTCCTCTCCTGGCCGAGGAGGTGGGAGCCCTTGGTGCCCACGAGGAGAAGCTTCTTTCTGGATTTCGCTCCCCTCCCCACTCCTTGTTGGCCCCCTTGTTGGGGAGAGGGCTCGAGTCCCTGTCTCATTTTACAGATAGGGAAACTGAGGCTCCTGGGAGTGACGTAGCTCACCCCCAGCTATGGGGCTGGTAAAAAGCAAACTCTAGATCGGAGCCTGAGCTCTTTCTGCCTCATCTCCTTTGCCCAGAGGCTTCCAGCCTGCCGCCATCAGACCCTAAGGGCCTGTGGGTAAAGGGTCTGGAAATCTGTATGTGCTTACAAAAGAGTGTGTGCAGACGGAATCAATAATACATCACACACACGGACAACTCTCTCGAAAGTATTCGGACGGTGTTATGATGAACAAAACGCAAACCCATTGCAAAGCGTTGCTGATTTCAGAGCAGATTCTGTCTTTGTCTCAGTCGGCGGATATTAAAAGTCAAATAGTAGCATGTGAGGCTCCAAAGGTTTTTGACGTTAACATGGAGTCCTCGCATGTGAACGTGCTGAAGGCCACCGGCCCAGGCCAGGCCGGTGTCGTGTTCCCTCGCCCGCCAGGCCCGCTGTCCACGCCCAGGGCATCACGTGCTCGACCAGCCCCGCCAGCTGCGGAGGGAGGAGGCTACACCCCCAGCTCTGTGGGACATGCTCCGTGGATGATTCCAGGAGATCTGAGGGCAACAGCACTGATGCACTGCTTTCCGCTGAGTGGTCCCTTGCCCGCTCTGAGCCTCCCTCAATTATCCCCAAAGAATGCACTTCCCCCCCACAAGGCTGTCCAGGGGGGATAATACACATGACAGAGCTCTGGAAGCTGCAAGCCCCGCATCCCAGCACGCACACAGGATCTTGAAAAGATGTTATTTCTAAGAGCAAGGAGGGTCTGCTTGAAGTTGGGAGGTCAGGAGAGAATGTGGGGTCCCACATCAGCACATTCCTAAAATCACTCGGGCAAATATTTATAGAGTGCCCACCAGGTGTCAGGCACTTTGTGTAAAGAATTTCACTGAGTCCTCACAACCACTCTGGGAGGCAGGCCACGTGGTCCCCATTTTACAGATGATGAAACTGAGGCTCGGAGCCTGAAAGGCATTTACTTGAAGTTATGAAGGGGATTGGCGCTGAGCTAAGCTTAGGTAGGTGTCCCCTGGTACCTGCGCTCTTTGCATTTTCCTCCCTGAGACCAGGGAAGACACTCCCCCCTTCCCCCGGGAAGTAGCAGGCCCTGGCCTGACAGCCCAATGCAGTGGTGACCATCCAAGGGTTCCAGGCCTGGTCCCTTCCCCTAAAACCTCATGGAGTCTGGGCCCGAGGCGCCGTGCCCTGGCAGCCTGGCTTACACACTCCATCTGGCTAGTCTCGCCTCTCCTGGCAGGCAAATGTGGGGGGCCCAGGCCACTGAGGAGTGTTGAACAAATGGCCTGACAAAGGCCCCTCTCCTTCCCACTCCTCCACCTCATAAATTTGGGGCCTGGAATGCTCATTACTCACTGAGCCGTGCTTTGCTGGAGAAAGGAAGCGAGCCAGGCGTCCCATGAGTTAAAGATCTTCCACTGGGGGTGGGAGGGGGTGGTGGGCTCGGCTCCCTCGCTGCCCCGCACTGCAGCTGAGAAGCCAGGCTGTGTGTGGGGACAGGTCCCTGGGACTGGACACAGGCAGCAGGGGGACAGCTAAAACAGCCCAGGGTCTGGGTCACCCTGACAGGGAACACAGAAGGGGAAGAAACGTTTCTGAAGTTGGGCCCTGGCACTGGGGTCAGAAGAGAACATGTCTAAGACCGGGCGATGATGGGGACGGTGTGAGTGAGAGTCCTCCACACCTCGAAGGAGATGAGATGTTCTTGAAGGAGCCCCACCTGGGCAGAGAAGCAAGCCCCCCAATAGTGAGCAGCCTAGCCACATCTGACGTGGGCCACATGTCTGGCCCGTTTTTTATTTCATCTCCATTTTAAAGATGAGAAAACTGAGGCTCAGAGAGGGGAAGTGACTTGTGTAAGGTTGTGTAGTAAGTGAAGCAGCTGGAGAAAACTGAGGTCTGCGTGAGCACGAAGACGACAGTAAGCAAGAGGGGTGATTAGGGCATGAGCACCTGCAGACACGGCAATGACCCCGGAAGAGAGAGAAGACGGTGGAGGTTTCTCCCAGGAACCAATGTCTTCGGCCCCGGAGCTGGTCAGCTGCCATTCTGGCAAGGCTGCCGCTGGCTGCCTGGCTTGAGCCAAAGAAACTCAGTTCTCAAGGTCAAACCAGGCAAGTGCGCCTGTGTGGTTCTATCCAGGCCTGGATTTCCCGACGGCCACAGGGCTCCCCCACTACATGGGGACTCCAGGCGGGGACAGGCCGAGGAAGGAGGACGGGGTGCTGTACCTTCTGCGGAGAGCCCCGAGGAGCTGTAGGGTGGGCCTCGAGTCAGCACCTCCTGCAGGACGATGCCGATGCTGAAGACGTCTGCTTTGAGGGTGCCCCGCCCCGGCGCCCCCGGCGCCCGCAGCAGCTCCGGAGCCGTCCACAGCAGCTCTGCGGTCACAGGGCAGGGCACACCGTCCTCACCCACTGAGCACCAGGCTGGGCCGCGGTGGGCGGGCGCTTCGCACATGTGGCGTCATTGCCCGGGAGGACGTAGGTGCTTCCATTCTCCCCCATTCACAGGCAAAGGGCCTGAGGCAGCTCAAGGTCACACCACGGGAAATGCTGAAGGATTGGACATCCACCCCCTCTCCCTGCCTCATAAGCATCCGATTTAAACAGAGGCCTCAGAACCTACTGGTGGCCCCTGCCCACCCCTGAGCTGACCTTCTGGGGCTGGCCGGGGGCGGGGAGCCCGCTGAACATCCAGGAGCTCTGCATAACCGTGGTCCGTGACCTTGAGAACAAAGCGTCCATCCACCACGCAGTTTCGGGACTTGAGGCGGCCATGAGGGAAATGCCGATGGTGCAGATACCGCATGCCCTGGGGTGGACATAGTGGTGGTCCAAAAGGCCTGCGATGAATGAAAGGGGCCCCTGGTCCTCTCAGAATCCCACAGACCCTAGAAACCCTTCCTGCCTCCTCTCACCTTTTCCCACACTGTTCAGGTTTTTCTTAGACCAAGTGGAAAGAGACCAGGTCTTGGAAATCTGAGCATCTCTTGTCTCCTTGCCCTCCCCATGGCCCCCATAGCTCCAAACCCGGGGAGGGTTCTCACACGGATCAAATCCAGCAGCAGAGAGGCCTTGAAGGTCCAGTCCAGCCGCAGAGCCTCATTCCGCAGCAGGTCCTCCAGGCTGCCCCGGGCACAGTGCTCCAGCACTACAGCACTGACCCCCGGGGCTACAAAGACACCCAGGCAGGCAGCAACATTCTCATGCCGCAGCTCCCGCATCTGTTGGGGCAATGGGCACAGTAGAGCCCTCAGGCGCTTGTCAAAGGCAGGACCAGGTACAGTCCACATCTGGGCCTCCAGCATTTAGCACCCAGCACAGGGCAGAGCACAGACAGTCACCAGAAACGTTGGATGGGTGGATGGATGGATGGATGCATGGATGGACGGATGGATAAATGGATGGTTGGATGGATGAATGGATGAAAGATGGATAGATGGATGGATGGATGGATGATGGATGGATGATGGATAATAGATGAATGGATGATGGATGGATAAATGGATGGTTGGATGGATGGATGATGGATGGATATGTGGATGGCTGGTTGGATGTTGAATGGATGGATAGAAGAATGGATGGATGAATAGAGGGATGGGTAATAGATGGATGCATGCATGCAGGATAAATGGATGGTTGGATGGGTGGATAAATGGATGGATGATGGATGGATGATGGATGGGTGGATGGATGATGGAGGATGGATAGATGGATGGAAGGATGATGGATGGATGGATGGGTAGAGGGTGGATGGATGGATAGATAGATGAACAGATGATGGATGGATGAACAAGTAGGTGAAAAACTGAGTGGAAACGTCATGGGTAAATAAGTGAGTAAGTTGTAGCCAACTCCACGGTATAGGCATCTAAGCTTGTTTCCCAATCTAAGTGTACATTCTGTCCCCTCCAAGACGCAAGGACTGATGAGGAGAGGAAGAAGAGCAGAAGGGATCAGGCTCAAGAAGAAAACAGCTTCCCTGATGGCTGCTCAGCAGGTCAGAGAGCTCCAACCCCACCAGCAATGCTAACATTTATTCAAGCAGGAAAAATGGAAGCCGTGTTTGGTTTGGACCTTCTCACAAAAACAGTTCGAGGATCAACTAAGTGGGGGACACCTGAATACAGGTCACAATCATGTGAATATATCTGGTGAGTTGAGAATGGCCTCAATCCTTTGACCCTCCTGAGAGCAAGAGGTGGGACCTCTGTCCTTTCCCCTCGAGTGAGTTCTGTGATGACTGTGACCAACAGAACATGGTGGAAGTGGTCTTTGCATTTTGCGTCTGGCTCTTAGGAGACTAACAGCTTCTACTTCCTGTCTCTTCTAGCCCTCTCTGTTGGGGACTTGAATGGCTGTAAGAAGTCCTTCTACCTGGAGTCATCATGCTGGAGAGACCACGTGGAGAGACTACACAGAGTGGAAAGTCAGGTCTGGTTGAACCCGCTCTTCCAAATGCCCTGCCAGCATGTAAGTAATCGAATGCGTAAGTAAAGCCTTTTTAGGCCCTCTGGACTGGAGGTCAGCAAACTCTTCTGTAAAAATCCAGTTGGTAAATACTTTAGGCTTTGCAGCCCATACAGTCTCTGTCACAAATACTTAACCTCTGCCACCGAGGGCAAAAGCTGACACAGACAATACGTAAAGGAATGAATATGAGTTCCAGTAAAGCTTTTTCTATAAAAACAGGCAGTGGACCTGGTTTGGCCTGCGTGCCATAGTTTGCCAACCTGACAGCCCATTTAAAGCCAAATACCATTAAGTGACCCCCAACCAATGCCAAATAGAACCAAAGACTTGCTCAGCTGAGCCCTGCCCAAATTTCCTACCCACACAAGAATATCATAAAAATGATTGTTGCTTGAAGCCACTACATTTTGTCACACAGTCACAGATAACCAGAACATACTGAAGGTTCTGAAAAGCCCGATGGCTAACGCAAGCAATTTCCAAACTTATTTGACCACATATAGGACTTCTTCTTTTAAGAAACATCTATTCGCTCTGGTTGCAAGATGCCGACTAGGACATGCCTACCCTCGCCTCCAGTCACTTAATCTCTCCAAACTTGATTTCAGATCGTGGTCATGTGGGAAATAATAATAATAAAATTCACCATTTATCAAAGGCACACTGCTGGCCAGGGACAGTTCTAGGTTATTTCATATGTTCTCTCCAATCCTCATAATTCCCCGGGACTGGACTTGATTAGCTCCATTTTACAGGAAAGCTAAGCATTTCATGGAGGCAGAGTTCTCCCCAGGACCTTCTTGACTCAAGTCCTGTGCTCCGTCCTCCAGCCCACAGTGCCTCTTAGGATGGTGGCAGCCTTGGGGGTGGAGGGGCTCATGTGCTTAGTGATGAACAAGTGACCGGGAGCTCCCTGAAGGAAGGAGCCCCGTCCCTCTTCTCCCCACCTCTACCCCAAACCCAGCACACAGCCCGGCACGTACTTGGTATTCAGTACACAGTGGATACCTGGGTGGGTGGGTGGAGGGATGGAGGGCGCGGGATGAGGTTCTTCGAGGGTGTTGATGATACTGATGGAAGGGACTGTGCACGCCATGTTGGGGTGGTGCTGTGACTTTAGGCATGCTCGTGTGTGAAGATGACAGTGATGGTGTGTAAGGGTGCTTGAGGGGTCGGCCACGGGACAGCGATTGTGACAACAGGAAGGACTCCTTCCTGAGGCTAGAAGTTTCTACGTTGAGTGGGGACCACTCCATACCACTAGGGGTCTCCTGACAGCACCCCCTCCGCAGCCCATCCCCCACCCCCTCCGCAGCCCTACCTTTCTCAGGAGGCTGAGGCAGCTGGGCCTCAGCTCCGGGGCAGTGCCAGCTTCAAACCTCTTCAGCCACACCCACTCCCCCTATTCAAGGAAGAACAAGAGTTCACTTGCTGGTCCCCAGCAGTGTGACCCTGGGTCAGTCCCTCAGTGTCTCTCAGCCTCGCCTTCTTCCCCATAAACGTAGTCTTTCTGTGTGCTCCGAGCCAGGCAGAGCCTGGCCAGCAGGAACCAAAGTCAGACTTTCGCTTTGGTGGGGCAAGGCCAGGGGCCCGGCTTTGGCTGACAGACCCGAGTTCAGTCCTAACTCCACCACTGTCTAGCTCAGTGACCTTGGACAAGTGACTTTGGGTTCCAACTCTGTAATGCGAAGATGAGACCCCCGCCCACACCGGAGGGCTAACAATTGGTGCATATAAAGCGTGTTAGCTCCCAGTCTCAAGGTCAGCTTTACTCTGCAGGCCTCAGGCACCCACAACACCCCAAAGCCTGCGAAGTGACTGGGGGGGAGGGGTCTGTGATCCAGGGCCTGTAGGAGAGGGGAGACTGGGAGTGAAGGAAGCTTCGGGCTGGAGCTCTGTCCTCGCCCTGGCCTGACCCAGAGCTAGCTACAGCCTTAGCCGCTTGTCACCTGTCACTGCTGGGTTTCTGCCCCCTCAGCCTCACCCACGGCCCGTCCGCTACTCAGAGGAGCGGACAACACACGCTGTGTACATCATTAAAGCCTCCTTTCAGCATAAAAGAAAAAAGATGGGATTCCCCTGGAGAGAAGGTGGGACAGAAGGAGCTTGAGCCTTGTGTTGCTTCCTGTGCAATTAGCCCAGCTCGTCAACCGTGAGTCACGGAATATGAGAATTGGAGCATCAGTGAATTGCCAAATTTGAGAACACAGAACCTGAGAAGCCACGGTGTCTTTAGAATCCTGCTGGTCTAATCTCTGACTTTGCAGCCTTGCTATCAGCTGGTGGCGAGGCTCTGCCCAGCGGCTGTCTGGGGCAGGGGTCTGGGCCTCTGGGCCTCAGGGACCTGGGATCGCACTGTCCCTTGCTGAAATAGGCAGGAGGGTGACGTAGGCTGGTCCCAGGGCTGAGAGAAGCCCTGGGGTGGACCCATGCCAGGAGTGCCCAGGCCCAAGTGGCCAGGAACTGGTTGTTTCCCAAGGTCACATCACAAACCATGCTGAACTGGGAGCTGGGAGTTCTGCTTCCCCCTCCCACCATGCCACTGATTTACTGTGGGACCCCAGAAAGTCACTGGTTCTCTTCAAGCCTCAGTTTTCCACTCCATAATGGAAGTAGGGCATACAGAGGTCCAAGAGGCTGTAGGCTCCATCGGCTTTTCCCAAACTCCCTGCAGCTCCTCAGACCTGGACGTGGGGTGGCAGAGGCCCTCACCTGGTACAGGGCCACATTGGTGGGCTCCTGGGGGGCTGGCAGGCTTCTTGCTGATCCCTGGGCCACCGACCTCAGGCTCCCACCATCCACCACACTCCTTGATTCGCTCACGCTGTCCATGTGCAGCCTCTGGAGGGGACAGATATGGTCAAGAGTCTGGACAAGGCTTCAGTCCGGGGCTTGCCCCGCCAGCCCAGTGCCTGCCCCACCTACCCGTCTGCTCGGGGGCCGTTGGATGAAGGTGAGCTCCTGGGCTGTCAGCAGGACCCGGTGGCGGCCGCGCACCAGCTGCCGCTGTTGGATTCCGGATCTGGGGGAAGAGGAAGTGCAGGGCACAGGGATGGCACACATATCACTCCCACCTCCCTCGGGCCCCTTGGACCTGCGCTGACCTTCAAGCCCTCTTCCTGTGTCCCCAGCAGTCCCAGCTGAGCTGGGAGGGCACCGCGGAGCACTTCCTCCTACAGAGGCCTTGGCCCCAGTTCAAGGCTCATCCCTTGGCTCGATATGCTTGCTGGTCCCTAGCCTGCAAATTCCCAAATTGCCTGGAGGCTTTCTGGGGTGATCAGAGCCTGGGGTGAGGGGTGGGGGTACACAGCTACCCCTTCCAGATGTGGCTGAGGCTCAGAGAACACAGAGGACTTCAGACCCAGGAAGAATTGTTTTCAACCCAGGAAGAAGCCCAGGGAATCCTCCTGGTCAAGCCCTCATTGTCCACGTTCATAGCCTAAAGCTCAGCGAGGCACAGTCGTGCGTGAGGTCGCAGGCTTCTTCCCCAACTTTCAAATGGACCTTTTTCGGGAGGCACCCCAGCCTCGACAGGGCCCTGACCGAGCCTCTAGGAGGGAGGGGCAGTCCTGAGGTGCTGGAATGGAGGATAGGAAAGTCTCCTATGGGTTGCCAGGATTGTGCCTACAGAAGAGAGGCCCTGTGGGGTGGGGGGCACCGAGGGGCAGAATGAGGCTCGGGCGCAGACAGTCTCACCTGATGAGGCAAGTGAGGGCCCCGCCGGCCAGCACCAGGAGACAGGCCAGAGCAAAAGCCAGGAGGCTGCCCGGGGGCTGTGCTTCTGTGGGGGAGCAGAGCGGATGTGAGTCCTAACAGTAACAACTGCGCAAGGACGGCAGCCCCCTTCCCCCAGCCCCTGCACCTCCTCCCTGGCCTTCCTCTGGGAAATGGGAACAGAAACCCCTCCCCAGACCCTCTCCAGGGATGAGGCTCAGAATGGCCTCCAAGTGGGAAAGTCCTATCTGTTGACTGGTCATCACACACAGATACTGATTTCAAGCATTTCTGTCTGGGTTCTGGGGCTCCCTGTCCCCAGGTCCCCACGGACCCTGCTCAGATGCCATTATGGTCCTGATCACACTATGGTCTTTTGTCTCCTGGCATATCAGGTCCCTTCCCACTAGACAGAGTGTCTGGATAGCAGGGCCTGTGTCTTATTCAGCTCACTGTCCCTGGCACCCAACACAGGACCTGGATGGGGCAGATGCTGAATAAAAATTTTGTATCCCTCTCAATTGCTGTCCTACATCTTACATTTCCCCCTGCGATGAGCCGCTCACTACCTGTTTTGGCAGCCAGTCTTATTGTCCTTCACTCTGACTGTTTGGAGAGCCCTCCTTACACTGAACCAAAAATCTCCAGCCCTCATGTCAGGAGTTGGCGATAAAGAGGTGCTAAGGATCACTGGGCAAGGTTGGGAGGGCTGCCGTGGGCAACCCCGCAGCAGCCTGGGCTGGCAAGGAGCTAAATGCCCATCCCCGTCCTGGAGAAGGGACACTGACCTCTGCTGCCGCAGGAAGGGGACCATCCCTTCGTCCTGCCTTGCCTCCTCCCGTCCTTCTCTCCTTGGAAGACTGAGCACTGCTGTCCGCCCCCTGCTGAGACCCCCAGTCTGAGTTAAGTCCGTCGTCATCATAGCAGCAAATACCTTGCAATCTGTTATACTCTTGTATTGCATGAAGCACTGATTCTGACGCTATTATGTATTTCAATTCAGTTATTCTGCACATGACCTCTGGTCATGATCACAATTTTGTAGAAGAGGAAAGAGAGAAGTAACGGTCTGTGAGTGGCAGAACCTGGATTCAAACCCAGGCGGTTTTGCTCTGGCATCCGGGCTTCTAGCCACCGCACCATCCCGGCTCTCGCCTACGCTCCGAGGGCCTAAGCTCTGAGTCTTAATCTGGAGGAGACCAGGGAGCAAGCATACAGCCTGCGGCAGAAAAGTGTTCTAGGCCTAGGGGGCAGCAAGTGGTCAGGTTCTGAAGCGGGAGTGTGATGGAGGGAGAGCAGGGCAGAGGGGGAGGAAGCCAGGCCAAGGAGCTGAGGGGGCCGGGGTGATGTGAAGTCTGAGGCCAGGACTCCGACGTGACTCCGGGTGAGGCCGAGGCTCTGCAGGACCTGCTGGGGGTATGCCAGGTCTGATTATGTTTCCAAAGGATCCGCCAACCTGCCAGGTTGTACAAGGACAAGGGGGAAGCGGGTAGCGATCCAGTGAGAGATGCTGAGGGCCTGGCCCGGGGTGGGGGCAGTGAGTGATGAACGGCTCTGCTTCTGGACAAATTCTAAAGATGGAGCCCCCAGGGCGTGCTGACGGGCCAGAAGGGGGATGTGAGGAGACAGAGGGTTCCTGCACCTCTGGGAGGTTGGGGGTCCCATTACCTGCAATGGGGAAGATGATGGGAGGCAGGTTGGGGGACAGACTGGGAGTTCAAGTTCAGATACCATCAAGTCTGAGATGTCGACTAGACCCAGGTAGCATCTGACTACTGGACATGTCCAGCAGGAGGTCGGGCAACAAGGAGCCAGCAACGCTGGAGACCGCAATGTGGGGGCCACAAGAATGGGTGAGACGCCAAGGGAGTGAGCGCGGAGCGAACCCAGAAAATCTCCAAGCACCGAGCCCACAGGAGTCGGTGGTCACAGGTCAGCACAGCAGGAGAACAGAAAAGGTGCCAGAGAAGGAGCACGAGCAGGGGAGCCTGGAACGCAGCGGAGCAGCAGGGAGGAGGGAGTGGAGCTGACCACTCCCTGGCCGAGCAAGTCACAGACTGACAGCTGGCCCTGGGCCTCAGCCCCGTGGGGGCCACTGGGGGCCTCGATATGGCTGCTTCTGTTACGAGGGTGGTGGAGAGAATCAGTGGAGAGGATTCAAGAGAAGAGGGGAAATGACATTTAATCCACTTAGCATGGACACCATTTCGAGGAATCTTGTTGCCAAAGGGAGTCAAGGAATACGGCGGAGGCTGAAAGGAGAGGTGGATGAATGAATCTCTAAGGTTAATATTTCAAGACAGAGATAATCAGAGAAAACAAAGAACGCAGCACGTCCTCTTGCCAACAAGACCCCTGAGACTCAGACAGCAGAGAAGCCAGCCGTGGACAGGACAAGTCCAGCCAGTCCTGGGGTTCCTAGGTGCTCCCTGGGGGAGTGGTTTTCACTGAGAACCTGTGACCTCACAGCCCCTTCCCATCTCCTCGAAGTACAAGCCTTGCTGCTGGGCTCTGCCTGGCCCCTGTGCAAGGACAAGTCGTTGAGGGTCCTAAGTCTTTGTTCCTATTTACACATGAAAGATGGAGACCCAGAGAGGGTATGCAACTTGCCCAAGATCACACAGCTAGTCAGCAGCAGCATTGAGCTGCAACCCTAAGTACATTTGCCCCCAAAGCCCTGCTGTCTGGTCTCTCAATCCACGCTGTCTGATCAGTTGTATTGGAGCCAATCGTGGCAATCCTGGGCTAGAGTGTGAGTGGCCATTTCTGGATCCCGGAGAGAAGACACATCCTGTGGCCGGTGCTGCTGCTCAGGCTCCCACCCCCCTTGGCGTCCCCTCGCAGAGCCCTGTCTCAGAGCACCTGCCCTACCCTGTTCCCTGTTACTTGGGAGCTTCATCATGGGTGCTGGCCATGAGCAGGATTCTTAT
Organism: Ursus maritimus; assembly: GCF_017311325.1. Taxonomy (NCBI): domain Eukaryota; kingdom Metazoa; phylum Chordata; class Mammalia; order Carnivora; family Ursidae; genus Ursus; species Ursus maritimus. The sequence continues at coordinate 11,191,500 of NW_024424008.1, forward strand.
CTGCCCTCACATCCTCAACTCTCAGCACCGAGCGTAGGACCCTGTGGATGCTCAGTAAATGTTGGCTGATGGATTTGTTGAATGAATGAATTGAAATCTGTTAGACGGTGAAGCGTGTGAGCCAGGGATGACGGAGGAGGGTCTCCTCTGGGCTCCGTCAGCCCCTGGCTTCCCCACTCATGGCTCTGATCACACTGTTGTGTTGTTTTCTGTCCTTGTCTCTGCCACCAGACATGGAAAGCAGGCCCTGGGCTGGTCTTCAAGCACTTCGGCTCTATGAGGGCAGGGACATCATTTCACTCATTCCTGTATCCCTGCGGCTGTGCACAGTGCCTGGAACGTGGGAGGCCCTCCAGCAGCATTTGCGGAAGAGAAGCGGCAAAGAAACAATTGGGTGAAGGTAGCTTCGCGAGCTACCTGCTAGTCTGGGGAACAGATGACACTGGTCCTCCCCAGTGCGGGACACACACCCTAGGAACATAAAGCAGTTCACCCAGGAGCTGTGGGGAGCACGGGGGAGGGGCCCCCAGCCCTGACAGGTAAGACAGGTAGGATTTAACCAGGCAAGGTGGGGAGCACTCCAGGAAGAGGAAAATGCATTGGATGGATGGAAAGATGAATGGACAGATGGATGGATGGATGGATGGATGGATGGATGGATGGATGGATAGATGAACAGATAGATGGATGATAAATTACCTCTCACACATAGCATATTGGGGTCAAACCAGCAGCTGGAGTCACGCGCCGGAGGGGCCCCTCCTGGAAAGTGTATGGCCCTGTCCAGGGACTGCACATGCCACGTGCCTGTGTCCAGAATGTGGGTGGGGACCAGCTGGCTTCCCCGACCATCTGTGTCCAAAATGACATACTGAGCCAGCCTCCTGCCCTTCTCATCCGTCCGGATCCTCTGGCTAAAACCAGCCACGTTCAGAGTCCCCATATGGTCCCCCAAGTGGGCCCCGGAGAGGCCGGCACCACGGCTCTGAGAGCGGTTCAGGGCGTGGACCAGCAGGACAACAGCATCATAGATGGTCCCGAAGAGCGGGGACACCTGTGAAAGAGACAGTCCCTCAACTCCATAACCCCGTGTCACAGACTCCCAGACATCTCTGAGCCCTGCCAGCCACAATCGTACAGATTATCACCCCCACCCTGGCCCCAACACAGCCCTCCCTGTGGTCCCACCCTGACCTCAGTCCCCACTCAGTGGTGGCGTGGTCTCCGTGGCCGCCACCAACTCCGACGTCTCCAGGGCACCTCAAACCTGCCTGAGATGTCCAAAACAGAACTCCTGTTCCTCAAGGCTTCTGTCTGCTTCTGCTGCACAGACATTCCCCCCACCCCCAATCTGGGAAATGCCTGGTGTCTCGAGTCCAGGTTTGATTCCCGCTTCCTCTCTTTCTCTCTTCCAGTTCATCTTTGAATCTTCTTGGTTCTATTCCAGAACTTATTCCCAACCCAACTGACTCCTCACCCCCTCCGCTCCTGCCATCTGGGTCCAGGCGCCCTCACTGCTCTCCCGGCCCACACAGGAGCCTCCTAAAGGCCTCCTTGCTTCATCTGCGTTTCTTCAGGCCACTTGGGCAACCAAAGCGATCTTTTTGAAAACCATAAATCAAGGGGCGCCTGGGTGGTGCAGTCGTTGGTGGCCACCTCTTGGTTTCGGCTCAGGTCATGGTCTCAGGGTCATGGGATCAAGCACCAGGGCGGGCTCTGCACTCAGCACGGAATTCTGCTTCAGATTTTCTCTCCCTCTCCCTCTGCCTCTCCCGCTCGTGCTCTCTCTCTGTCTACAATAAATCTTAAAAAAAAAAATCAATGATTTCTTACTTAAAACCTACTGATAGTTTCCCATTAGTGTCCCATAAGTTGAGACTCCTTTACCGGCATAAAATGTCTCACATGGCCCAGCCCCAAGCTCATCTCGGACCCCTGCTCCCACGTTCCGTGACAGTCCAGCCTCTCCATGCCCTCTGCCTGTTTCTCTAGCCTCCAAAGCTCACTCTGCCTCCAGGACTTTACGCTCCTCACCCAGACCCGCACCCTGGCTGCCTCCTTGCCATGCAGGACTCAGCTCCCGTGCCGCCTCCTCGCAGTGGGGTTCCCTGCCTGTCCCAACTCCTGTTGCCCACTGCTCCATCCTGACCGCTCTCTGTCACTTTATCCTGCTTCCTTCTCTTGGCGACATTACCACGATTTGGATTTGGTTATACGGTTGCTTGGGTATTATCTGTCTCGCCCTAATGGAAGCTCGCTGAAGGCCAGGTCTGTCTGATTCACCACCGTGTCCCTGACGCCTGGCCCAGTGGCACAGCAGAGGGACCCAATTCACATTTGTCAGATGAATGTCTCGTTGTAAGGCCCTCCCCCAGCATCTGCATCCCCGTCACCACCTCCAGACACTGTTGCCTTCTTGTCACCAAGAAGCAGACATCCCACGGGGGACTCGAGCTGCGGAGCCCTATGCGCAAAGTGGAGCCAGCACGACCCTCCCCCAGCACTTCTCAGATTCACAGCAGCGACTGCAGCAAACCTTCCCATTCTCCCGCACCCCAACATCCCTCCTACTGATCTGCACGTTTGCTAGGCAAATGCGGACGAAGAAGAGGGAGAATGTCTGTGAGAGGAAGAGCAGCTGGGCCAGAAATGGAAATTGCAGGCGCTGAGCTGGAGATAGAGAAATAGAAGCAGAAAGTCACAAGACAGGGAGAACTGATGAAGCAGGCCAAGAGCGATTAATAGACACACACACACAAGCCAGCACGTGCACACACACACGGACGAGAGGGAGGGAGAGAGGGAACTAGAGATGGAGAGCGTACCTAGGGACTAGGCAGAGACACTTTGCCCAGTAAGGGACAGGTCACGGGCCCACAGTGGAGGTGGGGCTGAGCAGCCAGGTGGGTAGCTGGCCAAGGCCAGAAAGGCCTAGAGCGGGTGAGGAGCGCGTGTAACCGGCCCGCAGCCCCGCACTCCGGGCCCTGTGTGGGCCTGCATGGACCCACCTGCTCTGGGTCCAAGTGCATGGCCACCTCTCCACTGGCCCTGGCAGCTTCAGAGGCCTGATCCACGGGCCCGGACTCCAGGCTGATGGTGAGCACGGCGTCATAGACCTCCTGCAGGGGCCCGCTGTCGCCGAGGGCCAGGTAGGAGCGGTTCCGGTAGGGCAAGGCGAAGAGCATGGTATCGTAGGGCAGGAAGACCAGCCTCCCGTCTGCCAGGCCCCGGGCCCACGCTCGGCTCAGCAGGGCGCTCTGCTCCAGGCCGCCCAGGAGCGCCGAGTGCATGCACAGCACCACAACTGGGGTGGGGGGGTGAGGGGGAGAAGGGGCAGGCTTGTGTCTGCAGGCCTTGCCCACGGCCCAGGATCTGTGGCCCGGGAGAGCCGCTCGTAACTCTCAGGTCCGCTCCCTACAGTGAGCACATGCCTCTTTGCCTCCGAGAAGGAGATAGGCCCTTGGTGATAAGGCAGCCAGGTTCCTCCCCAGGCCCCCAGGACAGAAGAGAGCCCCTGCCCAAGGCAAGGGTCTCACACGTCTATCCAAAGTAGGGGTCCCCTGTATCTTTTCTCTCTTCTCCACTTGGGTCCCTGACCAGGGCTACAACTTCAGCCAACAAAGGGCCACCCCTCAGGTTCCTGCTGCAATCACTTTCTCTAGAAAATCCAGGAAAACAGCCTCCCAGGAAGGCTGGTGTCTCCTTGCTTGCGCCTGAGGCCCTGGTCATGTGGAAGCCAGAGCCTGGAGCCCTAGGCTCTGCTGAGCCCCTGGGTGGCCATGCTGTGTGGGCCATGGGCCACAAGCTACCTACTCCCTGTCCCAGCATAGGGGGGAGGACACTCACACACTAGGACTGGGAAGAAACAGAACCAGGGCTTCCTTTGCCCCATCCCTTTGGTCCCGTGTTTGTTCTGGCTTCTAACCAAAAAAACCCTTTGTTTGATAAGTTGGGGACACTGTTCTGCAGCTGGCCACAGGGGAAAGCTGATACCCACAACCTGGGAGGAAGTGTGGACTGAGATGGAGGGGGTTTATTAGCCTCGCGTCACTGATGAGGACACTATAGCACAGAGAGGTTTAGTGAGTTGCTGAGGTCACACAGCTGGTAAGAGGTGGGGCCAGGACTGTGACTCTGGCTATCTGACCCCCGAGAATATGCCCTGAACCACTCTGCCTCCTGGCTCCTGAAAGCTGGCAATTTGGTTGGAACTCAAAACTCTGCAGCAGGGCTGGAGAAGGAGTCTGACGAGGTGTCCCCCACCACCTGCCACCATGCTCCGGCCACACAGAACTGAGCTGTCCATCCCCCTAGTCCCATCCATTCCTCCATCCCCTTGCAGTAGCTCGTCCCTCTGCCTAGAACGCCTTCCTCCTCATCGCTGCCTGCAATCAGCTTCTTCTCAGGCCCTGCCCTGGCGTCACCTCCTCTGTGAAGCCCTTCCTACCCCCAAGCGAAGCAGCTCCCACCAGACCGGAGCTGCTCCCCGCTGAGGCCTGGGCACCCTCTCCCCATCACCTCCCCAGAGCCCAGCCAGGCTCGGGCCCGGGGCAGCGCTCGGTGACTCTTGGCTGAACGGCGTGTTTACGGTGCACTCAGCCGTGAGCAGCTGCTGCTTGAGGACCCTGCGAGGTGGGTGTCATCATCCCCATTCCACCTACTGGAAGACCAGGGCTCCAAGAAGTGAGGTCCTGCCGCTCCCGGGCGCGGGCACACCTGGGCCGGGGCTCCCTGTGCACCGGGCACGAGCTCTCAGGGCAGCCGCACCTGCTCAGGGGCCGCCCACCCGCCCTCCTCAGGCTTGGCCTCCAGCTCGCTCAGGTGGAGAATGCGGCAGCTACCGGGAGTTTCAGTTCCCCTGCCGCCTGCAAAGCGTTCTCGTGCTTGCCCCCGTTGTCCCATTCTAGGTTCCCTCTTCTACTCAGTTCCGTTCTTCTCTCTTTCTGTCCCGTTCTTTCTTTCTTTTTTTGTACTGCTAGTCTCGATTCGAGTTTCTTGACCATGATGGGCCCCAAGTCACAGTTTGAAATAAGCCCAGTCTAGATTAACTTCAAGGGCTCTTCTGTGTTCCAGGCGCCGCCTCTGCCTCGGTCTACCCACCGTGCCTCTCCTGAGCCGACAGGCAAGTGCCGCCTCCTCCCGGAAGCCTCAGACCCCCAGGGCCCAGCCCTAAACCTCCTCTGATTCTCCAAGCCCCGGCACCCTCGGATGGCCTTGACCTCTCTGTCACGACCACCTGCTTCTATACCTGTCTCTCCATCACATCGTTGTCCCCAGAGACCCGCCCCCTGGTGGGTCCTGTTTCCCCACGTGAGACAGCACTCGGCACAGCAGGGGCTTGATAAACCAGAAGCGGCTGGCTGGTCCGTGGAGTGTGTGCCTCTTGATCTCGGGGCTGTAAGTTCAAGCCCCACGTTGGGTGTAAAGATCACTTAAAAATAAAATCTTAAAAAAAAAGCCATTCTGACTCTCACCGCCTTTCCAGGCTCAAGCACTGCTACTCTCTCCTGTCCTCCAGCGGCCCTGGCAGGAAGCCAGGCAGCTCTGGGCTCCCACTCCACAACCAACGCTTGAATCCAGGCTCAAAACCCGACTGCGCCGCTTGCCAGCTGTGTGACTTCGGCAAGTTACATACCTTCTCTGAGCTGCAAAGTGCAGAGCTCAACGGGACTAGCTCACAGGGCTGCTGTGAGACGAAATGCAGGGCTGTCGTCAAGGGCTCAGGCCAGGGTCTTCACAGCCCTCCGAAGTCCCACTGCCCACCGGAGGAAGGCACCCAGGTACACTTACTTTTCAGGCCGTCCACACTGCAGAGCTGCTCCAGGACCTCTGTGGCCCCCTGCTCTCCCGGTCCTAGAGAGGTCACCAGCCCCACAGGCAGCCCATGTGTCCTGAGAGTCATGGCCACCTGCCGGGCTGTGGCCACCCAGATGTCCTGGTGGGAGGACACGATGGCCACGCGCGCCCAGCCAAAGTGTCTCATGATAGACAGCAGCACGTGGGCAGCCGACGGCAAGGTGGACACTAGTTCTCTTCCTCCTTCTGGAGCTCCGCACGCCCAAGAGAAGAGGGTCTTGCCCCAGCCTTGGGCCAGCAGGGCTGCTGCTTGGCAGTAACCAGGATCGACAGGGCCCACAAAAGCAGCTACGGTATTCTTGTGGGCCAGAAAAGTGGCCAGGGCGTGAGGGGTGTCACAGCCTGTGGGAAGGGCCACGGAAACCAGCCTCGAGCCCAGCACCAGTGAGGAGTCCTGGTTGGCTTGGTCCACGGCCAGTTGGGCAGCCACACTGGGGAGGGCCTGGGCAAAGATGGGGTCACAGTCCCAGGGACCCAGCACCCCTAAGGTGAAGGTCCCTGCCCCCAGGGCCAGATCCAGAAGGGAGCCAGCCCACAGGAGGGCACCCCAAAGCACCACAGAGAGAGGGGGAGGGAAAAAGGCTGTCCTTGGATGACTGACGGTGGCCCCCCATGGGCCCTGGGAGGACAGGCACATCTTCCCGTGGGCAGCACCCAGCACCAACCTTCAGGGTACAAGCCCCTCTGTAAGTCCTGGGAAAGGGGGACAAGAATAAAGTTTGCTTTCTAGTACTTTTGGCCGTTACTCCCTGCATGATTTTGAAGCAGACAGTCCTGCTCCCCAGAACGTCAGCCTCCTCATTTATAAAACGAGTGATTTGGACCCACCATGTCTGAAGACTGTCCCCCCTTTTAGGGGCCTAACATCCTCCTCGAGACTGACTCACAGCCTGGTGATGCCCGCGCAGTCCTGGCTGTAGCTCAGTCCCTCAGTGTGGGCTCCGGAGTCAGAGCTGGCCAGCCCTGGCTCACTGCTTGCCCTCTGTGTTGCCCTAGACCAATTTCTGAGGTTTCTGAGCCTCAGTTCCCTCTTCAGTAAAAATGTGGGAAACAAAGCCTACCATATGGAGGGACTGTGATGATTAAGTGGCATGACATGAGGCACTTAGCACGGTCCCTGGTACTTAGGTGTTCCATAAATCCTGCTTTTCTCAACCTATTATTTGTTTGTTTCCTGCACTCATCATCCCAGGTGGGCCGGTTCTCCCGGTGCCCCTCTGAGCTTCCCCCGCCGCATCCCCTCAAGCCTAGCACCATCTGCCAGCACTTGACTCTGCTGGACTCTGGGGCCCTATAGCGTGAGCGTGTTTGTAGCAAGTGGGTTTACAATGCATGTGCACAGTCCCCTCTCTAGTCCGCGCAGCCCTGTGCAGACAAAGCTCTTTCTATCTCCACAGCACAGATGAGGAAAATAAGGGAGACTGAATGGAGTTGGCGGAGAGCCAGGATGAGGACAAGTCTCTCCCACTCATCCTCCATCCCACACAGGACCTCCTTGATGAGGACATTTGGACTAGAGCACCCCCCCACACACTCTATCCCACTGTCCCAGGACTTCGATGTCCACCTTGCAACCCTGCCACGTCTGCTTGGTCATGGCCCATTCCCCAGCCACGCCCCTCAGCCAAGGCCTCTCACCCATTTCGTGCAGCCTGCAACTTTCCACTCTGGGTGCCCCAGGAAGGTATAAAATCCAATCTCACCCTTAAGAAACTGTCAGGCCAGTAGAGAGGTAGGTTCCAGCCAAGAGAAGAGCTGACCACAAGTGCAGGCAACAGGCAGGACCAGTAGGGAGGTTCTGTGAGCTCATGGAGGGCTTCCCAGGGGAGGCAAGCTGGAAGCAGCCTACGCTTGGAAGTGTAGGTCAGGAGAGTGAGGGGATGCCTTCTCAGTGCCAACAGCAATGGTCTGTGCAGAGGAGGTCCTTAGAAATTATGTTCTAGGGGCTCCTGGGTGGTGCAGTCAGTTAAATGTCTGACTCTTGGTTTCAGCTCAGGTCGTGATCTCAGGGTTTTGAGATCGAGCCCCATGTGAGCACAGAGCCTGCTTGAAAGTATCTCTCCCTCTCCCTCTCCCCCTCCTGCTCATATGTGAGCTCTCTCTCTCTCTCTCAAATAAATAAATATGTCTTTAAAAAAAAAAGAAATTATGTGCAGTGCAGAGAAATAAAGAAGGTCCTTGGAATCACACAGCGGAATAAACCCTGATTTTATCACTCACTTGTCCCTGACCCTGGAGAGACGCTTAACTTCTCTGGCCTCCTAACTTTCTCGTCTGCAAAGTGGAGATGACAATAGCTATCTGGCAGATTTTGTGGCAAAAACTAAAATGCATTGAGTATCTACAATGGGGATGTCATTGTGGTAGGGAGGTAAGCAGGTGGTAAATAGCACTTGCTAAACAGAAGTAAGTGGGTACTTACTTGAAACGGTCATCATCAGCCCCAGCACCGCCACCACCACGATCATCGCCATCTTGGGATCTTTGAGGAGTGGCAGGAGTACTGCGGTATAGAAAGAGCTGGACAGGGAGGTGGAGGTCTGAGTTTCAGTCGCACTCCTGCCCCTGACCCCCTTGCGGCCTCAAGCTCCGTATCTGTGAAAGTAGCCAGTTGGCAGCGCTGGCCAACCCGGAGCCCTTCAGGCCCATGAGGCTATAGTTCTCCCAGCTCTGGGCTCAGGGACTTGGGGAGGGCTGCTCTCCTGCCAGCCCCTGAGGAGCACTCTGCACCCTCCCTGCTCTTCTGTCATGATGTCTCCTAGCATCCCCAGCCCTCGGGATGGACCCCCCCCCCGCCCCCCGGAGCAGCTGGGCTTGTTCTGGGCTCACAGAGAGCTAATTGTCTCCGGTTGGAAATGTAAGCATACATGCATGATACTAATGACAGCTGCCTCTCCCCCTAATTTGTACTTTCTAAAGCACCTGTGATCTACTACTTTGCCTTGTCCTCTCAGGAGCCCCAAAAGAGACATTTTACCCTCTTTTTCAGAGGAGGAAACGGACTCTGGGGGAACTGCAATGTGTCTGAGCTCTCGCCAAAAGTCAGGGCTGTGTTGGAACTGGAGCTTGGCTTCCTACCTCCCAACCCAAGACAAAAATCGCCTTTTTCTCAAACACCTAGAACATCACAGATGAAGGATCCTTGAAGAGCTAAACATCTAAACCTACTCTTCTGTGTACAAATAGAGAAACTGAGGTACAGAAGGCATATGGCTTTTCTTCAGTCCCACAAAGCAGCAACAGGTTCCCCTGGCCCCACAGTCCTGCTGGCCACACTCAGGTCCCGGGAAGCCTACAGCTGATGACATGCAGGGACTCAGAGGAGACTCAGGCCTGGAGCTACTCTGTTGCTGACTTGTGGAACAGAGCCCACACCCCTTTCTGTGCCTTGGTTTTCCCATCTGTACGGAGGGGCTTAGTTTTGATGTGTAGGTCTCCAAAGATCATTCAGCTCTAATGCTCTAGTTGTCAGTAAAAATCAGGAACGTCCCATGTCTCAGCCCTTCCCCCAGGAGTGTGTGAGCTGCCAGCGCTCCCACCTCCAGCACAATGGGTTAATTCAACATCCTCCTGGGGAAAACCATTTGTATTTTTAAACTCTAGGGGATGGATGCCAATGATTACGCACAGATTGCTTGGCTCATAGAGCCAAGCCTATTGAATTAATCAACTCATAATATCAGAACCCAAAAAGATAAAGTTGCCTTTGGCTGCATTAAAAGACAAATGAGCAAAATAAAAAAGTTAGTAAGAACCCCAGGAAGGAAGAGGGAGGGTTCCTGTTAGAGCCAGGACCCCTTCAACTCCTGTAGCCAAAGGTCACCTTCTGTTCCCCCCACCAGCCTGGCTCTTCTTGCCTTCCTTCAGGCAGCTTCCCAAGGACCCACCTGCCATGCTGTGCCAGGCTGTGCCAGGCTGACTCACTGTCTCTCTGTGGATCCTAAGGTTGCTGCACCAGGGTCTTAGATGTCAAGCTCTCCAAGGAACTTTGGCTTGGGGGGCCCCCATTCCCACCACAGGCCCCATGGTAACACTCCAGCTCCAGCTGCCTGTCAGCTTCCCAGGGCTCTTGCCCAAGGAGTGCCTCATATATGGCTCATTTCCTCCCTGTCCCCCTCAGAGGCCTGAAGAAGCCACCTGGAAAATTCGATCTATTCAAACCCTAGGGCTCTAGGGAGCCAAACAGAGAAAGGAAGGAGAGAATGAAGGAGAGAGGAACTGAGGGAGGGAGGGAGGATGTCTTCAGCACTCCGGACAGCTCCAGACTGTGCTTGTACTCCCTGGAGGAAGGAAGGATGGGCTAACACTAAAGTAACCAGCATTACTGAGCATCCAGTATGTGCCAAGCCCTGTGGGCAGTATTTATACAACCCAGTGTGACAGGCATTATTGTTATTCCCACTTTACAGATAAGGAAAATACCACTCAGAAAGGTTAGGGAATTTGAGCAAGTGCACAGAGCTAGTAAGTGGCAGGGCCAACTACAAGTCCAGGCTTCTGCTCATCACACCACATTGATTCTTTGGGATTATAATGGTGATTTTTCTATCTTCCTTTTGGGGGTGGGCCCTTTTATGGAAATAGATACCATGGTCTAGTGGATTTTCAACTCTTCCTTCTGCACCTGTTCTCTCCTACCTGGGAGAAATTGACCTTTACCAAGTACACTAAGTATTTACCATGTGCTAATGATCCCAACTCATTTAATTTTTACAACAACCTTGTAAAATGGGTGTTGTATTTTGTTTTCTTCACATCACTTAATTCATACTCACAACATTTACTGAGCACCTACTATGTTTCAGGCACTGTTCACCTAAGATACATCAACAAACAAACAAAAAAGCAAAGTTTTTTTTCCCCCTCACAGAAATTTCTAGTGGGAGTAGGGCATCAACAAAAATACACATGATAAAGAGTTGGATTTATTTTTTATTTTACAAAGCGATAGGTGGTATAAAAAGAGAAAAAGTAAAGAAGGGTAATAATGTTGTATTATAATTCACTATAAGTATTTTCTGTATTGCTATACAGTCTTCATATTTGTAGTCTCAATGGTCAAGGAACACACTGGATGGATGTGTCACAAGTTAGTAATTATCTTTTTGTTGGCTATTTTTAGCCCTAATCTTGTTCTGGAAGGATCTTAGGGCCTTTGTTGATGTGCCAGACTTATGCCTGTTGCTCTCAGATCCATTCACTGACCTTTCCAAACCTGACTGGTCTCCCAATAGGGAGGTTAGGGAGGTACCGCTGTCTCACAGAGGGCTGACCCTGAAAACTTCATTCCCAGCGTCTCTTGCCGCTGGTTTCTGGCTGGATCTAGCCATAGGAGACACTCACAGGAGACTGGAGGCAAGGAGAAAGTGAGAAGCCAGAGAAGCCCCACCCCCGCCCCCACATGTGGAAAGGATCCCAGTGATGTCTCTCTTGTCCTGGCCTCTTCAAACATCCCTCCTGATGTGGCTCCAATTTCTGGGCTCAGGTACTACCACCTCCTTCCCCCCCTTCCCCTCCTCCAGTAGGGATGGTAGAGATTTCCTGCTGTCGCCAATGTCTGTACTGCTTGATATCCCAACATCTTTGTAATCACTCTCCCACTCTAATTTCCCGCTATTGATATAATGATGAGGACTGTGTTTTCGAGAATGTACCATGACTCATACACTATATATCTGAGTTGTTTGCAATTTCTCACCATTATGAATAATTCCTTAATAGATATCATGCCTTTATCATCTTTTGAATTTTTTCCTTATGATAAACCTTTAGGAAGAGCCGTACTAGATCAAAGAATAGGAACATTTTAAGTTACTCATTATATATTGCTTCATATTATAATGTATTAATGTCAAGATATTCTTTAGATAATTGGAGACATTTGAATATGGACAGAGCATTAACTGATACGTGGTTATTAAGATTTTTAGGTGTAGTAATGATAAAGTGTAAAGAAATTTGCCATTTGTTTTCAACTATGCATATTTGAATTATGCAGAGAGAAATGACATGATGTCTGGGATTTGTTTTGAAATTATCATACAAAAGGGAGAGAGATGAAGTATGAAAATATCTTAATTTTTGAATGTAGGCTATGGTTGTACTTGGGCTAATTATAACTATTCTTCCTGCTTTTGCTTGTATTTGAGAACTTGCATAACAAGAGAAAGTAGTGTTAATACCAATTAACAATGTAGATACACAAATTTCACCAAAACCTTTTCAGCATTCAGTAAAATAATTTTTTTAAGATTTATTTATTTATTTAAGAGAGAGAGCATGCACGAGAGTTAGTTTGGGGTAGGGGGAGGCACAGAGGGAAAGGGAGAGAGAGAATCCCAAGCAGACTCCCCTCTGTGTGTGGACCCTAACTCGGGGCTTGATTCCACAACCCTGAGATCATGACCTGAGCCGGAATCAAGAGTCAGACACTTAACTGACTGAGCCACCCAGGCACCCCTCATTTTTCTAAAATTTAACCAGCATTTTAAAAAATCATGCATTGTATTAGTTTTTTATGTTGTATGACAAATCACCACAAACTTAGTGACTTAAAATAGCACATGTGTATTATCCCAGTTTCTGTGGATCACAGGTACAGGTGCAGCTTAGAGAGACCACAGGTTAAGGTCTCACAGGCCCAGGATATTGGTCAAGGCTGAGTTCTCATCTGGAGGCTCAGCTAGGGAAGTATCTGCTTCCAAACTCGCTCAGATTGTTGTCTGTAGGATTCATGGGAACTTGCTTCTTCAAAGCCAGCAACAGAGAGAATCTGCTAGCAAGATAGTTTTAGAAAACATAACGTAATCTAATGTAATATAATCATCAGAGTAGCATCATACCATATTCTTTACCATATTCTATTGGTTTGAAGGAAGTCACAGGTTCCACCCACACTCAAAGGGAGGGGCTATACAAGGGCACAGATACCAGGAGGCAGGAGTTGTGGAGGCCACCTTAGAATCTGTCCACCACAAGCATTTAATAGTGGAAGAAACTGACAGCCTGGAGGAGTTCATTCCACAACAAATTGGGTCAAGGCTAGAACCAGAGCCTCCCTATGAAAATCATCATCACCTGCTTTATGACTTTGCTAAAGGGAGAGCCAGAGCCATCTTCTTTCCTTCCCTCCATACTCCACCCCTAACTTCTATCATCTTCCTCTCTCTCCCTGCCATACTCCAGGCAGGACCCTGTTCTCTAGTCTAAAATTTCTCTTAGGAAGGTCACATAAAGATCATTCTAACACTAAAGGAACGATGGTAGATATAAACTTACTAGGATTTCCATCCTGGGGTACCTGCTGGGCTGATACAAAACAACAAGGCAACAAGATAATTTGCTCCAAGAGAATGAAGGTTGACTCTTAGACACTTGGGCCATGAACAACCACTGGAAACAGTTTTTGGATGGAAGGAATAATCAATCACCATCTCAGAGTGGGTAAACCCATCGTGGCACAGTAACCAGGAGGGAACGCTGAGGTCTACAGACCTCGGTTAAAATCCTCAACCCATCATTCACTCTCTGAGTGACCCTAGGCAAGTCACTTAGCCTCTCTGAGCTTCAGTTTCCTTATCTATAAACACAGTGATACTATTATAATATCTATCTCACAGGGTAGCTGTGAGTCAGTGTTAAAGCATTCAGTAAATGATGGACACTAATAATGACAATAATCACCATCATCACCATTACCAAGCACTTACCAGATGCAGACATGGATCACATGATTCTAAAAAGAAAGTGCTCATACAGCTATACACCCTTGAGTCATACAGGAAAGGGGGGTGTTTAAAGAAAGAAAAGTTTATACCAGTCAGGATCCCAGCTAGAAGCAAAGGCACACGCAAGTTAGGATAATTCAGAGGATTTATTTACCAAGGAACTGTTAACAAAAGGATGTGGAAGCTAGTGCTATCACCTGCGGTTAGCAGTAGCAGAGCTGCTACTATTCCGGGCCCCAAAGTGGGGGAGGGGGGCACCGTTACTAGACCCTAGGAAGATAAAGTCATGGGAGAAGGCTGCCTTGATGGAGGCAATGACCACTGGTTGAGGGATACAGCCAGCTTGAAACAACCCTGCAGGGAAGCAGCAATAGAAACAAATCTCTTGACCTTGCTCCTTTTGATCTGCCAGGTCTCTCTTTGGTCAAACCCAAGCAGAAGCCCCAGGCATGGAGGTTTGATGGTGTTTCCCTCACAAGCCATCCTCCCAGGTCAGAGTGAGGGAGGGGGAGAGATCACCTGGCAGGCAAAGGGAAGGTATGTGGCACAGTCCACCCCTTTGTCTCTCAGCATTCACTCCTGTCCTTCATCCAGGGTAGTGGTATCGCTAAGACAGAAGACATGAGAAGTCCCATCAGCTAACTCTATTAGCAAGGGGCTGCCAATTCGCCTTACAACCACTTGAAACTAAAACATTAGTCATTACTAACGTTCTTTATATAAGAAAGTGGGTACAAAAGAAACAATTTACAAAACACATAGCTGCTACAGTCCCCATCTCCATAGCCAATTGGTCATCTAAAGTGCTAATCAGAGCTGCCACCATCTGCCCTTGTTCTATGTCCCCTTACCCTCTTATAACACCCCAGGTGGAGCTTCTCTACCTGGTGTAGTGATCCAAACCCTCATTCCTGAACAAACTGAGTCTTCAGTGGCCTGCTCTTTCCTGGGTTTCCCCATTTACTATTGACCAGGACCCAGCGGCAAGGAGGACTAACAGGCTCCCCGGTTAATATCCTGGGCGCCAGTCACAGTCCTCCCTGCCCCGTTGTGAGGCAACACTGACACTTTCTCATGGCATTGGGATCCATCATTTGGCTTATATAGTAGTGATTCCCTTCTCTGCCTGTTGATTCAGGGTCATGAAGATCCCAAAATGATCAAGGGACAGGTTCAGCCTCCAATTGCTAAGATGAATTACTGCGTCCTCTGGTGAAACTTGGGACTAGGTGCTCCGAACTCCCAAGTCCAAGATCAGGCACAGGTGGCAGCAAACATTCTTCCAGTGAGTTTGTGGGTTAAGAGTGAGAGAGGCCACTGCTCTTTATTTTTTGGTTTCCAACCTGTGCATTCTGTCCGCAGGAAGACAGCACTCTTGGTCACTAGTATAAAGCATATATTGCACACTGTAAGTACAAGCTAGTGTCTCCAGCTCGTTCTATAACTGAGCTTCAGCAGACCATTCCACAGTTCCATCAGGCCAGATGCTTCTGGATGATGGGAGACAAAGCTAAACCAGTGCGCCGACTGCTGCAGCTCACTTGCAGTCAGATGCTCTCCTGGTCAGATCACTGTTGTAGAAGAGACTACGGTAAATCAGGAATAACGGTTCTGGCAAAAGCACAGCAAGCAAGGAAAGCAAATATGTACACAGTCACAGTCCTATCCCTGTGAGTAGGAAAAAGTGTTGCCTTTTGAGGGGAGAGATCTGATATAACAGGTAGCTGGCTGGTCCTCCTAGGGAAACGGTGCCAGCTTGTGCGTTTGGCGTGGCCTCTGCTATTGGCAGGTTGGGCACTGAGCTGGGGCAGTGGTCAGATGAGGCATGAAGTCCATGTCATGGAACCCACACACAGCCTCCATTCTGTCTGCCACGGCCACTTTGTATGGATGTATATTGAGGAAGCACTTGGGGCGGCCGGGAAGAAGCTGACTGATAGCCACAGCTCATCTTGTCGTGAGTTGAGGGCTTCCTCTGTCATAGATGCCGTGTGGTGGGGCATTCACATGGGATGTGTATCTTCACACCCTGTGACTATTCTGAGGGATCCATCCACATACATCATTGACACCAATTTTCCTGTCATTTATACTAACACCTTGGTCATCCAGATGACCCATTATCAACTACCCATGAGTCAAAGCAAATTAGGGCCTCAGGCCATCTCTCCTTCTGCACAAAATGAACAATCAGAGGGACCCCCCGAAGTTCTGCCCACTGGGAAGATTTCCCTTCCACACTCGTGTTTCAGAACCAGCTTTCGCTGGGGGCTGTAATGCCGCTGCCAGACACTCCCGGCTGATGCCAGCGTATCATAATACCCATCCATGGACCAGGTCCCCCTTCTCCTCCACTAACTGGTGATAAGGAACTCCTAATAAGGTCATGGGTGCAGGATGAAGGAGCAGTGGCAAAAAACAGCGGTAGGTACCATGGGAGTCTGAGCCATCGCCTTGGTCTCCTCCTTGCCATTTCCATTTTATATTATTTTTCTCTCCATTTATTATTTTTTAATTAACATATAATGTATTATTTGTTTCAGGGGTACAGGTCTGTGACTCATCATCTTATATAATACCCAGTGCTCATTATATCACAGGCCCTCCTTAATGCCCATCACCCAGTTACCCCATCGCCCTTTCCCTCCAGCAACCCTCAGTTTAAGAGTCTCTTATGGTTTGTCTCCCTCTCTGATTTCTTTTTTTTTAGATTATTTATTTGTTTGTTTGTTTGTTTGTTTGTTTATTTGACAGAGAGAGAGACAGCCAGCAAGAGAGGGAACACAAGCAGGGGGAGTGGGAAAGGAAGAAGCAGTCTCCCAGCGGAGCAGGGAGCCCGATGTGGGGCTCGATCCCAGGACCCTGGGATCACACCCTGAGCTAAAGGCAGACGCTTAATGACTGAGCCACCCAGGTGCCCCTCCCTCTCTGATTTCATCTTGTTCTATTTTTTCCTCTCTTCCCTTATGATCTTCTGTTTTGTTTCTTAGATTCCACATATGAGTGAGATCATATGATAATTTTCTTTCTCTGACTGACTTATTTTGCTTAGATAATACCCTCTAGTTCCATCCATGTCATTGCAAATGGCAAGATTTCATTTTTTGATGGTTGAGTAATATTCCATTATATATATATATACATATATACACCCCACACCTTCTTTATCCATTCATCTGTCGACGGACATCCGGGCTCTTTCCATAGTTTGGTTATTGTGGACATTGCTGCTATGAACATTGGGGTGCAGGTGTCCCTTCGGATCACTGCATTTGTATCTTTGGGGTAAATACCCAGTAGTGCCATTGCTGGATCATAGGGTAGCTCTACTTTCAACTTTTTGAGGAACTTCCATACTGTTTTCCAGAGTGGCTGCACCAGCTTGCATTCCCACCAGCCGTGTAGGAGCCACCTCCATTTTATTAAGGAATGCTTCTGTGCATGTCAGTATTACGGTTCAGTGGATCAGATAACACCCAGTTCCCTTGTCAGCTCTGGTGGCACAGTCACTGGGTGTTTGCAGTGTGTTTCAGGCTCTACCAGGGCCAGGAGCAAGTCATAAATTGCTTCTTAAATGGATGGAAGTTGTCCACGGGAAAGAATACGGCTTTACTATACTACCACCACCGCTGCTACCCCCCCACCCCCTCCCTAAATGCACCGCTTATGCTTTAGTGAAGGGAGTATACTAGGCTTCTTCTAGGGGTGTGAGCAGGTTGCATGCAATAGATCCATTTCAACACATGTACTTTCCCAAGACTTCGGACTCTCCTACACAGAATTCCAAGGAAGTTCTGGCATGTCAAACTCATCCGGTGAGGCCATCATTGTGTTTAAATTTCACTTAGGCAAACTAGCAGATAATTAAAATCACTCCTAGGGGCACCTGGGTGGCTCAGTTGGTTAAGCATCTGCCTTCAGCTCAGGTCATGATCCCGGGGTCCTGGGATCTAGTCCCGCATTGGGCTCCTTGCTCAGCAGGGAGCCTGCTTCTCCCTCTGCCTCTGCCCCTCCCCCTGCTTGTGCATTCACTCTCTTTCTCTCTCTCTGACAAATAAATAATCTAAATAAATAAATAAAACCACCCCTAGGTGATCAAATGAAAAAATTAAACCCCAAATCCCAGGCTAGGGCATTTGTCAGTGGATTTGGTCAAGTCCTATAATTCTTACCCTTGGTCTAACATCCCTGGAATCCACACCCACAGGCTCCTGCCAATATAGATTGACAAAGTCTTCTAAGAATTTCACTGTATAGACAATCTTCTTGTGGTGTAGGCTTTGTATTTCTCCTCTATACCATGCTGGGATTAAGCTCCAGTTATGGGCTTGGAGGCCACAAAGAATGATGAGAGTACGCTCCTCAGCGTAGGGATCAGCTTCTGGAAGGACTGCTCCTGGTTGGACCACTGAAAGGCTTTAATGTGGGGGGAGAGGAGTGAGGGCATTCTGACAGGTAGGGAGGAGCTGCCTCTGCTGGCAAAGGAAGTTCAGGGGAATTTGCAGGTGGAAATTCTCAGCCCCAACCATGTCTCCCCAATGCCCACTCCTTCCTTATTAGTACCCCTCCTTTAATGTAAGGCGCCTGGGCTGGGGTGCCGTGACCTCTGCAGCCTTTACCACCAGAACCCGGGTTTGGTCCTGCTACCCCTCGCCCGTAGCCCCAGGACGTAAGGGACTCCTTCAAGCTCTCATGGGAGCTTCTATTGTTCACTCATCTTCTCAATTATGTGGACATAATTTTTCATTTCATTCCTCCATATTTGCTCCTGGGCTGTAGGAAGAAGCCAGGTGCCTCCACTATAATGAGTATCGTTGCCACAGGGCCAAGCGCCACAGCCACTTAATACACCGACTGGCCTTCCAACTTACGCTGCATCCCGTCCGACTGCTAATGATCACCTGAGTCGTGGCGATACTACCAGACGCTGTGAGTTGCATCCTGTTTGTCTCAGCAAGGAGAGTATCCCTGTATTGCTCAAACACAAGACCGACCCAATTCCAGAATCGTCTTTGAAGGATCGGTTTCCTAAAGCAGCTCCTGGTGCTCAGTCAGGGTCCCAACAGGAAACTGAAGGCACCCTCAAATTAGGATAATTCTAGAAGGACTCCTTCACAAGGGACTATTACCAAGGTAGAGATGGGGGTACCATAAAGAATATTGCAAAAACTTGAGGCTAACGGTAGCAGAACTGTTGCTTTCCCAGGCCCAAGGAAATGGGAGGAGAGAGCTTTCTGGAACCCAGAAGACAGCAGGCTCCTGGAAAGGCAGAAGTGCACACCCGGACTGCAGCATCCCTGCCGGGAGGAATCCAGGGAGTGAGAAACCCTGGTGATGCTGTCCATATAGGCCAGCCCCCTGGAGCTCAAAGGGGTGGATAAGGGTAAAGCATTGTTCTGGGTGGGCAAATGGAAGACCCCGGTATAGCCACTTTTCCCTCGAGAGAGTCAGGGGCCTGCAGCTTTAGTCCATCCAGGCCTTGAAGAAGGGTAAGTTTGCCCAGGAGCAGATCACAGGAGGGCGCCTGGGGAGAAAGGAGTAACACCAGCAAATGTAAAGAGACCAGAGAGTGCCAGCTACATCCCGATGTAGACTGCGTGCCTAGAAAGAGCGTCAGGGGCAGCTCACAGCTCACAGGCAGGCCTGGGCTCAAACCTGGACCCAAATCTCCATCCATTTGGAAGACTCCCTAATTCTGGAGTCTATCTTCCTGCATTTGGGCATCCAGAGACCTCAGGAAACTCTGCTCACAGTGGTCCACCCAGGGCTGATGGCTCCGGCTAGGATCACACACACATTCTACCCTGCTGCCCACCCAGGATCAACCCTGCTCTCGCCAGGGCGCATCCGACCAACTTAGTCTTTAACCAATTTGTCCCGAGTGCCCATCCCTGCAATCAGACACTGTCTCCATGCCTGCTGGGGCCATAGTCTGATGTCTGCCTCCAGAGAGAAAGTCCTGTGGTGATTAGGTCCCAGGTGTCCGTAGCAGTTCTCCAGGTGGATAGGAGAGGCAGTGGGACCAGCAGAGACACGTGTCTGGAAGGCAGGGAGCATGGAGAACACCAGACTTCCTGTGGCTGGGGACACAACAAGGGACGAGGCTGGAGGGACTGAATGAAAAAGGGCCTCAAATACCAAGCTCAGGAGTTTTGATTTTACCCTGAAGACAAGGGCAAGTATGGGGGGAGGTACATAGAGTGCATTTTCAAGACCTTCCTATTGAAAGTCCATTTGCACTTTCAAGATGTTACTATTGTTGTCCCCATTTTGCAGATGAGGAAACCGACACTCAGACAAGGTATGTAATTTGCATAGAGTGACCTGGCTTGTGCAAGACGCAGCCATACATTCTGTGAGCATATTATCTCTGAATTCTTGGGAGGCCAGCAGAGTGTGGTCTAGTTATCTAATGCTGGGAAACATCCTCAAACGTAGAGGCCTACCACAAAAACAGCCATTTCTTTTGCCTGTGAATCTGCAGTCTGGGCAGAGGCTGGCAGGGCAGGGGTGTCTCTGGGCCACACAGCATCAGCCGGGCAGCTTGCCCGACGCAAGTCCTAGGGGTGGACACATGTCTCTGAGCAGGAGGCAGTTCCTGGAAGGCCGGTCAGGTCTCCACTGGTGTCCCAGGTCCTGGCGGAGACAGAGTCACGAGCCGAGGGCAGTTGCCTGGCATCAGGGTTGAGACCAGGAGGTGGCTGTTCCTCTCCATCTTTGGGGGCTCTCTACAGGGGTCTTAGAGTCCACACCATCTGTCCTCCAGAAAAACGGAAGCCCTTAGCTGAGGAAGGAGCCTCACGTGGCCTCCTTCATGCCACCTCTCGAACAGTATCTCTACCCGTGCTTGCACACCTCCACTGCTAAGCCACTCACTGCCCCGGGGCCAGCTGCCCTGCTGTGGGCTGCTTGGCTCTTAAGGCTTCTGTCCTGCCTCCCTCTGGCCTCAACACCAGCGTCCCTGTTCTACACTTCGCCCGCAGAAGAGCCTGCCCCCGTCACCTTCATCAGCCCCAGACAGTCAAGAATCGTCACCAAACCCAAAGTACCAATAAATAGTCAACAGTCAGGACAATCACAATAGCAAACGCACAGCGCTCATTATGTGTAGGACTGTTCTAGGTGCTCGGCATGCAATAATTCGTTTACTCATCACACTCCAAGGAGATAGGACAGACCTTCCCTGCCTTGTTCATTTCTGGGTCCCCGAGACCCTGACCAGCACTTACTAGCTAGATAACATGTGTACATTGAATTGTTACCCCTATTCGGTGATGAGAAAACCAAGGCACAGAGAAGGTATTACTTGCTGCAGATCCCACAGCTGAATCTGAAGGGGCCATGCTGGGATTTCATTTAGCGGTCTAGCTCCAGGCTCCGTGGGTGCCCTCAGCTCCCGTGGGTGCCACCTTTTTTTTTTTTAACATCATGTCAACAATTCCCTTACCTTTTCTCTTCCCAGCAAAGCACCCCCAAATCCTTTCCTGTTCCTCATAGACGCAATGACAATGACGTGACATGGATGGCACTTAGATGGCACTGTGATAGGTTCTCGTCTCTCTGACGCCTTGTTGTAGCCTCTCCAGTGTGAGGTTCGGAGGAGCAGAGGCTGGCCCGGGCCCGCTCGGTGCCGTCTCCCCAAGGCCATGCCTGGCACATAGCACGTGCATAATAAGTGGAAGTTGTGTGGGATAATTTTACTGATGAGGGACTGAGGTCTGTAGAGTTAAGAAGCTTGCCTGAAGTGGCAGAATTAGTAAGTGCCAGAGCCCTGCTTTGAAATCAGTCTCTGTCCCTAGAGACTGTTTCTCGGGCACCATGCTGCCCCGCGTCTCTGGGGCTCCGTTTCCTCATCAGTGAAATGGGGATGGGATTCTAAGCCTCCTCGGGGTTGTTGTGGGGACAAAGGATACAAAGGGGGTGACGGTGCTCTGCACACAAGAAAGGGACACATGGTGTGGGGCTTCCTGGTTCCTTCTCTTCATCGCTGAAGCCCATGCAAGGCCAGGAGTAGAGCGGGAGCTGGGGAACTTCGGGGGGCCCCAGAGAGCGAGGGTGATGCTACAGGCAAAACTGGGATGGATGGATGGACGGATGGATGGATGGACGGATGGACGGACGGACGGACGGATGGATGGATGGATGGATGGATGGATGGGCACGTGGGTGGGTGAATGGAAGGCTGGACAGATGGATGGATGAAGAAATAAGTGTCGTTTTGAAGAAGACGTTAATGTGGCAGTGTGGACCCGGGCTAGTATTTTAGCCTTTATCCAGCAGAGGGCACCAAGACTCCAATCATTGGCCCAAGGAGCCTTGCTGGGCCCTGCAGGAGGGCACTGTAGCCGGCAGGGGGCTTGCTGGCCGCTCTAGCCAATTAAAGAAACGAGACAAGGGGACCACACCGGAGTCTGCGGGGTGAAGGGCTAGAGACAAGCCCCAGGAGTCCACCTCCAGTAATAGGGACTTTAGGGAGTACTTCACACCCAGCGTCGTTCCCTTTTGTAAAACAGGAAAACGAGTACTTTTAGGCTTGCCCTGAGGATTCGATGAGATATACTCTAGGAGGTGCACATTCTCGGCTCAGAGAGGTTTGTCTGACCTACGCGAGGCCACCCAGCAAGTACGAGGTGGTCTCTGAGGACCCTAAGGAGATGTCTATGAGAATAGAGTTGTACTGGGGTAAAAGTGGTTCTGGGGAATAGGGTGAGTTCTCGGTGAGTGTGGCAGTCCTCGGGGAGGGAAGCTGCTCGGAGGCTGGAGAAGCTTCTTGGAGACTCCGAGCTAAGCTAAGCGAGCCCCTGTCCCGCCCCCTCCTGACAGCCAGCCTAGGAGCTCCAGGCCCATCTCGGCAGTGCAGGAAATTAAGATTTTAACCTGAATTTGACTCTCGCGTCCTCTGGCAGGGGGGTGTGAATTTGCCATCTTAGTGGGCGTTTCAGGGGTTCTCCTTCGGCGTTTATTTTTCTGTGCTGCTGTCCCTCCTGAGCCCTGCCAGGGGTTAATCCAGGACCAGGCCTGGCTCAAGCTGCCTCAGCGTGAGCTTGACGACGGGCGGCCCCCTGCCGAAGGCAAAGCCCCCTCCTAGATGGTCTCAAAAGTATAAACAGAAAACCAATGCCGTGTTTCCCTGGAGGAGCAAGCGGCCTTGTCGGGCTGAGGAAGTGTCCGGGTCCGAACACAGCAGTAAGCTGGTCCCCTGGCCTGGACCGCGGCCCCGAGCCTGAGCAAGAATATTGTCCACACTGCCGTGCTCGTCTTTCTCAAAGTGGCTTGCACAGGATCGGCCTCCCTTTTTGCGAGTGGACCCAAAAGTGGAGCAGTGATGCTTTGTTTTGCCCTTTTTCCTCTTGTAAGGCAGCGTCTAGAACCTTCCAAGACGCTGCAGGCCATGTAGAGGTGGCTGGGACATGGGCCAGCCTGCTCCTGCTGCCCCCACCCCACCCCGGGGATGGCTCAGGGAGCAGCGGCCCCCACTACTGCTCGGTGGGGTAAGGCCACAGCCTCAGCCACCTGGAGGGTCTGTCTCTGGAGGGTCTGTCTCCTCCCTGGCCCCAGGACGCCCTGGCCCCGGCTCAAGCAGGATCTTTGCGGTCCTTCTTCATGAAGTTCCTCCGGGCACATCCCGTTCATGAATCCAGCTTGTTGGGATTCACCTCTTCATTCATCTGGAATGTAGACATTTTCTGATGTCCCACTCTGGGCCAGCTCCGTCTTTGGTACCAGGAGACAGGGCGACAAGCCAGGCCCTTGTTAAAATCTCATCTCACGAGGGACGCAGAGGGTTTCAACCTAGCGGAGGGCAGAAGCCCAGAAGGAGGTGGGAACAGTGCTTCGGAAGGGATCTTGTGAATCTCGCAGCCCCCCCACCCCCCATGCGTGTGCAGGTCATGGAGTCCGCCGGTGTGATGAGAAGGTGAGCCACCCTGTCCCGTGGGCCCCCAACAGGGCCTTGGAGGGCATGGGGCTGACAGTTTGCAGTACCCCAGACAGGGCAGGCCCAGCACAGTGTCTGTAGAACTAACCAGGCTCTGGGAACAGGACTGAAGGCACAAAGCCGACACTAGGCCGTGGAGGCCTGAGGAGCCCACTGTGACCCCATGTCAAGGGGCGCTGGGCTGTGAGCGGGGGAAGGAGGTCGCTTATCCCTCTGCTGGCAGCCCACCAGCCAGGCGCCTCCAAACAGGCAGCCTGCCCCTTCGCACTGCGACATCTGAGCCCACTCTGCGAGCCCCTCTTGCTTCCCTTAAGGACACAGGACATGTGATGTGGCCCACTCCCAACTCTGACTGAAACACTCCTTGCCCCTAAAATGTCAATCTCAAGCCTTTGGGCAGAACTCTGGCGATCCCAGGGCAGCTGCCGGGATGTCAGCTCTGACTAACTGTCTCTCTGTTGTGCCTTCTCCAGGACCCGAACCAGCCGTCCAGGGCTGCTTCGCAGGATCTCTCGGCTTCTCCTCCCACTGCCACAGTTGCATCCTGGGGTTGTCTCAGTGGGTAGAGGAGCACGGAGGCAGGTCAGACTGGTGTGGGGCTGAAAACCTGCCCGCTGGGCCTGCGACCTGGGGAGCCTAAGCCTCCTTGCCTGTGAAACGGAGGACATCTGCGCCGGCCTCCCGAGGCTGCTGTGAGGCTTGTGTGGGGTGACAGGCGCGCCTGGCACCGGTCGGGAGATGCGCTGTAAATGTCTGTGAGGCCTGGATTCTGGAAAGCCTGGGTCCAGACCACAAAGTGCAAAACCTGTGGGTTTGATGGGAATGAAGCCAGATCCTAACCCTTAGAAGGGGTCAGAATTTTCTCTCCCGACTGAGTCTTGATCCATGTCTACACGGAGAACATTCCAAGGGCTGGAAGCTTACAGTTCAGGCCAGAATAGACTTGAAAGAGAGGAAACACTGTTTCCATGAACCTGAGTGCCCCAGCCGTGTGTGTGTGTGTGTGTGTGCGCGCGCGCGCGTGTGTGTGTGTGTGTGTGTGTGTGGCTGTGTGTGTGCGCGCGTGCACGTGTGTGCATGCACACATAGTTTGAGATTGCTTGGCGGCCAACGCCCGCTCTCTGGGTTTGGGCAGTGACAGGATTGGACATCCTCTCTGAGCGCTGCGTGTGACTTTATGAGACTTCTTCGAGGCAGAGGCAGCCGACAGGGCGCAGCGTGCCTGTTGGAGCCCGCCTCAAAGCTGCTTCTTCCATTATAGGGGAGGAGCCTGGCTCTGCTAGGGGCCACGTGGCAGCGGTGCCCAGCTCCTAGCCCCAGGCCAGGGCATGGCTGGAAAAGGGGACTCTGGGCAGGGACGAGGACAGAGTGGGGACCCAGAAACACGGGTTCAGGAATAGGCTGAGAAAGCAATGTGGGGCAGGGAGCCAGGGAAGGGGGGCAGGCAGTGATCAGAGGGAGAAACAGAATTCAGAACAAGGTTGTTACAGACAGGAACGCGGTAGAAAGCCAGAGAGCAGGGCAGAGAGAGACAGAGACTAGAGGGTCGGAGGCAGTAGAAACAGAGAAAGGGAGAGGGAGGAAGAAGAGACTCAAGAAAGAAAAATTCAGATAGGAAGTCAATGTTTAGAGTCATAGAAGAGAATAAAGTCACAGAAAGAGGAAAGAGAGAGACTCCCAGAGAATCAGAGGCAGAGAGGAAAGAGTATATGGTAAGTAGACAGGGAGCAAAAAGAGAGGTGGCAGAGATGGGAAGGAGGAGAGGAAGAGCCAGGAGGGACCTTAATATCTACATTCAACCCTCCCCTCCATTTTCCAGATAAGAAAACTGAGACCCAGCTAGCCAGTGGCAGAATCAAGCTTAGCACACAGGAGACAAAGATGGTGAAAAGAGGAAGAAACCCGGAGAAAAGATGACAGCCTGACAGAAAGCCCCAAAGGAGAGGGGGGCAAGAAAAGATGGGGGTGACGGGGCTGGGGTCTGGCTGCAGACCAGGCCGCTGGAGCAGGGAGACCCGGGTGCCCAGAGCGGTGAACACCCACCTCTCCCTCAGCTGGGGGCTAAGGACCTCCTGCCTGACCCAGGTCCCAGGTGCAGGCAGAGAACCCGGCGGCATGGTTTGGGCTGAAGAAACACCAGTGCGATGATATCCATTTTCACACACTTATCAGAAGGGAGCACATGGAGGTGGGCGCCCGGGCAGGTCTAAGTAATGTCAGCTGACCGCAAAGTAGGAGATGGTATAATTGAGAGCAACAGATGCCAGAAGTGACCACGTTTCTTGATGTGGGACCACGCAGAGCGGGAGCATCAAATTGTAACAGGTCGTGTGCTTCCCCAAGACTCAGAGTTCTCGAGAACGGGTAACCCCCCTTAGTGAACCTCGCTCACAAAGATGTGGAAGTGCTGCATGCATTTGAGGAAGAGGGTCTCAAATCAGGGGTCCAGCAATGTATTCTGAGAGTACGAGTTTTCTAAGTGGACTTTTAACTGTGTGTTTTCCTTATTTTATATGATTTTAAGAATTCTCTTCTCAGTTGATCGAGAGTACACTTACCGATGATGAGCACCGAATAATGAATAGAATTGTCGAGTCACCGTATCGTACACCTGAAACTAATATAACACTGCATATCAACTACACCAGAATTAAAAGAAAAAGAAGAAACAAAAAGTTATCTTACCAGTTATGAAAACAAAGGTCTCTTTTTCACTGACAATTCAAAATTAAAAGAGATTATTTGTAGAATAAAGCTTGAATTTCTTGGTGAGGGTTACTCAAGAAAGACTTAGCTTTGAGTGGATCAATTCAACCAATGTTGACCACGTGGGGGACTGGGCCGGCATGGGATAGCAGAGCACAGAAAGGGTGAGAAAGGCACCCACACAAAGGAGGGGGCAGGGGCCGTGATGGGAGATTTGTTATAGAGATCGAATAAGTAAATACATTCAGGATAATGGGAGCCAGGTTTCTCACTGTTGGAGGAGAACGTTACAAATATGGAAAGAGAAATATAGAATGAGCTGTGTGGTGGTGGAGTGGAATTGGAGGAAGTGGGGTGAACTCAACAATTTTACTGAGAGATATGATTTAGCTTTCTCCACTGAGAAGACCTGGGAGAAGTAACACCCCAGCAGCCATGAGCACCCCAAATACCTAGATCTTGGCTTCTAAAGGATCCAGGGCTCCTTGTAGAAATGGCTTATTCCTGAGGCCCAGAAAGAATAAGGTGAGCCTGTTGTTCTGGAAAGTGGGGAAGTACTTACAGATGGGGATGTATCCAAATGACACAGAAGTCACTGTGTCTGAGCTGGAACACTTTGCACATCAAAATAAATAATGATGGTAATAGATTATAGCACACTGAATAAAATAAGAAACCATGAGTCCAAACAGGGAGGAAGGGAAGGGAGCAGGACGAAGGGAGAATTTGATGGGGAAAGGGTTATTTATATCATTTCAAAATACCTCCCCACAAAAAATACTCTCTCATTGCAAATGGAAAAGGAATAATTTCCTGAGTAATGTTCCTGCACAGACCCTTGGCAAACACAGTCAAGGTGATCAAACAGCACCAGTAATGAGACCAACTGAAATCCCGTGCCTCCTGATAGCGTGCGCTGAGAACACAGCGTCGCTTCTGTGATACTCACTTCTGGGAGAGTCCTGCCGAAGACCTGAAAACAAGCTCATCATGAGAGAAGATCAGACAAACCACAACTGAAGGGCATTCTACCAGGGCAAGGCAAGAACCACTGGCTTATAATCTTCAAAAGTATCAAGATCATGGAAGTCAAGGAAGGACTGGGAAACTGTTTCCGTCTGAAGGACGCTAAGAGACGTAACAGGAGATTCTGAACTGGATCCTTCGGCTATAAAGGACAGGATTGGGACAACTGGAGAAACTTGAATGGGGCCTAAGGGGTGGATGATGGGACTGTACACATGTTCATTTCCTGACTTTGGTGCTCCTGTTGTGGTTATGTAGGAAGATGCCCTTGTTTGTAGGAAACACTGAAACAGCCACTCAGGAAAAAAATACATTATGTGTACTTGCAACTTTTCTGTAAAAGTGAACATTGTTGGTTGTTTTTTTAACAAGATTTTGTTTATTTATTTATTTATTTATTTATTTATTTATTTATTTGACAGAGAGGGAGAGAAAGAATACAAGTAAGCAGGGCAGCAGGCAGAGGGAGAGGGAGAAGCAGGCTCCCCACTGAGCAAGGAGCCCGATGCCGGACTCAATCCCAGGACCCTGGGATCATGACCTGAGCCAAAGGCAGATGCTTAACTGACTGAGCCACCCAGGTGCCCCTGAAAATTGTTTTAAAGGATTTTAATAATGGCGCACCTGGGTGGCTCAATCAGTTAAGGGTGGTGAGATCCAGCCTCATGTGGGGCTCTGCATTCAGCAGGGAGTCTGAGTGATATCCTCTCTCTCCCTCTCCCCCTGCTCGTTCTCTCTCTTTCTCTTTCAAATAAATAAATAAATACTTTTAAATTTTTTAATAAAAAAATAAAAATAAAATTTTTAAATAAAAATTTTTAGTATGACTCAAGATAAAGAATCTTTCATATGAGCAATGCCAAACCTTCAAGGAATTAATAACCTGAATTCATACAACACTTCCATACCAAAATCAGAGTCAGTGTGGTAAAGGAAAATTATAAGCCTAGAGGACCTACGAACATGTTTGTAAAAATCCCAGATAGGAGTGCCTGGGCAGAGTCGGTTAAATGTCAGACTCTTGGTTTCGGCTCAGGTCATGATCTCAGGGTCAAGAGATCAAGCCCCGCATCAGGCTCTGCACTGGCATGGAACCTGCTTAAGATTCTCCCTCTTCCTCTGCCCCTTCCCCGGCTTTATCTCTCTCTCTCGCTCTCAAATAAATAAATAAATAAATCTTTTAAAAAAAAATCCCAAATAAAACACAAGCAAAGTCTAGGGCACCATACTCCAGGAGTCTTTCCTGCAAGCCAGCTGGCTGGCCCCTCGCTCCTGAGGAGGATTCTGTGAGGCTGGGGCGCCATCTTGGGTCATGAGGGCCAGCCTGGTTGACAGGGGACAGGGGGCAAAATGGGAGAGCCTGGAGCATTGAGGACTTCCTGGAGTACAGCCCAACTACTCCTGAAAGCCTACTCCAGACTTGTATGTGAGGGAGACATAAACTCCTCTTATGTTTAAGCTGCTATTAGTTTGGCTTTTCTGTCATTCACTGCCGAAGCTTATCTGACCTAATATTCAGCAATAGCAGATTAAAGGAGAAAAGCCATATTTTCATTCCATAGATGAAAAAAAAGGATTTGGTACTATTCAATGTTCACTTATGACTAAACAAACAAAACAGCTCTTAGACTCAGAGGGCAGAAAAACTTAAATCTCACAAAGAATACTTACAAAACCTCCAGCGGCAAACCATATTCAATAGTGAGTTGTTTTTTTTAAAATCCTCCTTAAAATCAGGAACACAAGGGGCGCCTGGGTGGCACAGCGGTTAAGCGTCTGCCTTCAGCTCAGGGCATGATCCCGGTGTTGTGGGATCGAGCCCCACATCAGGCTCCTCTGCTGTGAGCCTGCTTCTTCCTCTCCCACTCCCCCTGCTTGTGTTCCCTCTCTCGCTGGCTGTCTCTATCTCTGTCGAATAAATAAATAAAATCTTTAAAAAAAAATCAGGAACACGATAAGAGTCCCTGCTGTCACAGCATCTATGGAACTGGTTTCTGGAGTCCCTAGCCAGCACAACAAAATAAGAAGAAGATATGAGAAGTACAAAGATACGAAAGGGAAAAAACAAGACTCTCATTGTTTACAGATATTACTGTCTATGTACCATCTACGAACAACCCTCAAATAATTAAAATCATAGAGTTTAGCAAGATGGGTGAAGATGAGATAAATACATAAAAAGCAGCAGCAGCTTTTATGCCGGCCACATAATGTTCAAAACCGTAACTTTTCAAACGATGGGTATATAATAGCAACAAAAATTAAAATGTAACTTGAAATCAATTTAACAAAGACATACAAGCCCTTTTATGGAGAAAGATTTTAAACTCTACTGAAAACATTAAAGAAGACCTTTACAAAGTGGGGACATAATTAAGATTCGTGGATAAAAAAAATGATCAATTATCAGTGTCAATTATCTCCAAATCGATTTGTAGATTCCATATCATCCCACTAAAAATTTCAGCAAATCTTTTGGAGAATTTTGCAAGTTGATTTTAACATTTTTTTTAATTGACAAGCAAAAAGGCCAAGATACTCCCCAAAAAAAGAAAAAGAAGGTGAAAGTCCTGTCCTACCAGCTACTGAGACTTATCAGAAAAACCATAGAAATTAAGAAAGTGGATGTTGGCGCAGGTGATAAACAACTGAAGTGATGGAGCAGGATAGAGACCCGAGACGTAGGCCCCCACCTGTGTGAAACTTGATATCTGACAGCTGCATTGCAGATGAACAAAGGACTATTCACCGAATAGCACCGACACTTCTGGTGATCCTTCTGCAAAAATATGAAATGGGATCTGTGCCTCACACCGTACACAACAGTCAATTCCAGATGGGTTAAGAGTTCAAATACGAGGGGCGCCTGGGTGGCTCAGTCGTTAAGCATCTGCCTTCGGCTCAGGGCGTGATCCCAGAGTCCTGGGATCGAGTCCCACATCAGGCTCCTCCGCTAGGAGCCTGCTTCTTCCTCTCCCACTCCCCTGCTGTGTTCCCTCTCTCGCTGGCTATCTCTCGGTCAAATAAATAAATAAAAAATCTTTAAAAAAAAAAAGTTCAAATACGAGAACCAACTTTTTTGTCATGAATTTTTGGAGAAAACATAGGAACATTCCTTTATGAACTTCCTTTACGGAACAAGAGATAAAAAAGCATGCAGACACAAAGGGAAGAGTGCGGTGAGGCTGACTGTTACAGACCTTAGAACTTCTGTTCATCAAAAGATACCATAAAGTCAAAACACGAGCCTTAAAGTGGGTGCGGCAGATTTTATTTTCCCCAGAGGGCTGCAATAATGTCTCCCAACCCGCACGCTCTTTTAGAACCATGCCACTCCCCATCAAGAAGTAGAGTTTAGGGGCGCCTGGGTGGCACAGCGGTTAAGCGTCTGCCTTCAGCTCAGGGAGTGATCCCGGCGTTGTGGGATCGAGCCCCACATCAGGCTCCTCCGCTATGAGCCTGCTTCTTCCTCTCCCACTCCCCCTGCTTGTGTTCCCTCTCTCACTGGCTGTCTCTATCTCTGTCAAATAAATAAATAAAATCTTAAAAAAAAAAAAGAAGTAGAGTTTATACCCTCTGCCCTTGGACCCGGCAGGCGCTTGGAACTGCCTTGACTAATAAGGGACAGCTGAAGTGATGCCATTGTCTGCCAGGGCTCGGTCATGAAACCACCATCCACGTGAACCCCCTCCCCCCTGCTTCGAGCCTTCTCCCCCTCTCCCCACCTGCACTTCGCAGGTGACTCGGAGCAGCTTTCTGGCTCAGACTCTGTCTCCATCACATCTGATATGCTCACGTTTGCTCGGGCTCGGCTTCTCCCACTGTCTCTGCAAGATCCGCCCCCACGACCACCTGGCCTGGAAACCTGCCTGGCCTTACCTGGGACATATATTTCCACAGTCTCCAACCTGAGAGGTGGAGAGAGGCGCAGAAGTCAGAGGCATATCCAACAACCACTGGTGCTGAGGAGTTGGGAAGCGAGGGCTGGCCTGGAGAAAGCATGCTTGGGGACACTTAGAATGAAGAACCCTGTCCCCACCCAGTCCCCAGGGCTGTCCACCAGCATCATGCCCAGTAAAGGTGGGAAAAGGTTGGGACTTGGAGAGTTCCACGTCCCTTGCTCTGCCCCTCATATGCTGTGTGACTCTGGGCATGTCACTTTGCCTCTCTGGGTCTCAGCTTCCTTAACACCAGGGTTCCTGTGTTCATCATTTCCATACATTTAATATCTAGCAGGGGGTCGGATATATGGAGCAGGTGCCCCATACATGGAGTTGAAGGAATGCTCTCTCGCCCTGTCCCCCGCGTTTTTCCTACCCCGTAAACTGGGTCACTTGTCAAGAGCCATCTCACGCATCACCCCTGCAGTAAGTCTCCTGTGACTCACCAAGCCACCTGGGGGTCTCCGTGCTTCCCTCTATCACAGGACTAAACTCTGTCTCCCATCTCAGCCACTCCTGATGGTGAGCCCTCTGAGAGCAGAAATCATATCTGAACCCTCTGTGTCCCAAGACCCTGCCTAGGAAACGGCTGCTGAACTAATTAGTTAATTAGCACATAAAGAAAGCTGTTCATTTAAGAGGACCCAGAAGGGTCTGTTCTGGCTGAAGGCCACACAAGAGTCAGATGGGGAACCAAGTCCCAGTCTGCTTTGAGATTCCCGTCAGTGAGGCCAGTCACGGGGCTGTCGGGGAAAGTCACCGGCTTCCAGACAGCTGCTTTCTCAGCTGATCTCATGACACACATGAGTCTCTCATTTATTCATTTATTTTCCAAGAGTGGCAATATTCCAAGGGTGGCATACTTTTTTTTTCCCTGGTAAGATCTACAGATATATGTAAGGATATTAATTGTCATTAGTGCTGCTTTAAATACATCTTCATACCTTTCGTGCCACGGTCAAATGGCCCAGGGTAAACTCTCCATTATCTGCATGTGGATTGTCTGTGGCCCGTGTGGACTCCCAGGTGGCCTCCCTGGGCCTCCTGGGTCACTTCCTCTTCCCACCTGATGCGGAAGATTCGATCTTTCCAATTTCATCTGAATCAAATGAATTTTTAGTCCCGAGGCTTGCTCACACACCTGTGGCCTGTTCCCGCCCAGAATGGCCCAGCTTAGCTCAGCCTGGAGAGAACTCAAAGGGCAGTTCTCAGTGAGCCCCACTGTGGGAGCCAGTCTGTCTCACCACCCCTCCACCTGCTTCCTTATTTCCATACAGTTCAGCCGGGGACACCGTGGCTAGATGTGCAGACAGGGTGAGAAAGGGGGGAGGGGCACAGTGACACTTGGGTTTCTAATTTGAGCAACACCTTTATGGCCATAAGAAACCGTAAAGTAGGGACGCCCGGGTATCTCAGTTCTTTGAGTGTTTGACTCTTGGTTTTGGCTCAGGTCATGATCTCAAGGTCATGATCTGGGATCCAGGGATGGAGCCCCGCATGGGGTTCTGAGCTCAGCATGTGGAGTCTGCTAGTCTCCCTCCCTCCCCTTCTGCCCCCTCCACTTGCTCACTCACTCACTCACTCACCCTCGTATGCACACATGCACGCGTGTGCTCTCTCAAATAAACAGATTAATAAAATCTGAAAAAAAGAAAGAAGGGCACCTACGTGGCTCAGTTGGTTAAGCATCTGCCCTCGGCTCTAGTCATGATCCCAGGGTCCCGGGATCGAGCCCCACATCAGGCTCCCTGTTCAGCGGGGAGTCCGCTTCTCCCTCTCCCTCTGCCCCTCCCCCCACATGCTCCCTCTCTCACATAACTAAAATCTTGGAAGAAAGAAAGAAAGAAAGAAAGAAAGAAAGAAAGAAAGAAAGAAAGAAAGAAAGAAAGAAAGAGAAAGAAAGAAAGAAAGAAAGAAAGAAAGAAAGAAAGAAAGAAAAGAAAGAAAGAAATGGTGAAGTAAATTTGGCAAAAAAAAGGTATGACCAGCTTTGAGTGGATTACAATTTCAAATTTTATATATATTATAGATATATATAACAACTTTGTGAGACATTCATAAGTGTATTGATTTCTCATAATGTCAGAAGGAAACATGAGATTTAAAGTGGCTTATAAGATTTTATAACAATACAGGATAGGGTATATATAGGATTGTGCATCAATCAGTGGAGTGTTAAAGGTAGTTGGGAAAACAATGATGTGGAAGAATATTTAATGACACGAAAGCTCTTTACAACATTGTATTAAGTTGAGAAAAATTAGCCTGCAAGAGAACAGAGGAACTCTAACTGTGGGAATATATACATGGGTGTATGGAATGGATTCCCAATGCAGACCGTTCAGATATACACAAAAAAGTGGTAACTGCATTTTTCTACCTAAATTTAATTTGTATTACAAACCCCCATTCTGTGAGATGGAAACTTAACCTCAGTCATTTCTGGGTCCCCAAGCACACAACCAACTCTACTTCCTTTTCCCTGTCCTCAAGTGCCATCTGCCCACAAGGGTGGAATGTCCCCTGAGACATCCCGTGAGCCTGGCGGAGCCGGCTGTCACTTCGGCCGGCCTGTTCTGTCCACCCGACCCTTCAGTCCAGGCAGCTTTCTTGGGGCCCAGGTTGGCAGAAAAAATACCCTCTCCCCCAACACATATTCACTTCCTAATCCCCAGAACCTGTGGATAGTACCTTATATGGCAAAAGATGAATATTGCCTTATATGGAAAAATATGTGATTAAGATAAAGATCTTTTTTTTTTTTCAATCCCATCCCGTAATTTCAAAAAGGAAACTGAGGTCCAAAGAAAAGAGTTCCCTTACCGCAGATCACCCCTAGAGGCTCCTGATTTTTCCCCTTCTCTTTATCACATCAGAATAAAACATAATGGGGCATGATAATGTGGAAAAGTGCCATCAGTGGGCAAACTGAATTCATTGATAACTTCAGCGTTTACTAGGAACCTACATACCACAGTTCTGCTAAGCGCTGGGGCTCGAGGACCCGGGCCCTCAAAGAGCTTAGGTTCCCGTGCAGAGAAGGAATCTTCCTAACCTTTGTTCAGTCGGTCTTTTCTATCCAAAAACCCTACAGATGCCTCTCCGACCCATCAGAGGCCAATAAAAGGTTCTCGGCCCTTTATTCTGTGCATATTTCATGCAGCAGCGACTGAAGCCCCACCTCACTCAGCTCTTCTTTGATTCCTGTACAAGAGGCGGACTTGTAAGGACAATGCCCGCGCATGCGCACGTGGATAGAGACCGATGAAGAGCGCGAGACTGGCGTCTTTATTTTATTCTCACCTAGGACAGAAATTTACTGGTGTATTTAAATTATTACTTATTCACAATTTTTAATGATTTGCCCATTTTAAATTATTATGTATTTGTTTACAATTTTTATTTTACTTATTTTTAAAATTGTGTTTGATTCTTTTTAAAGAATTTATTTATTTATTTGAGAGAGAGAGAGACCAAGAGAGAGGGTGCACAGCAAGAGGGGGGAGGGGCAAAGGGAGAGGGAGAAAAAGGATCCTGGATAAGCAGAGAGCCTGAAGGGGCTCTATCCCAGAACCCTGAGCAGAAGGCAGATGCCTAAGGGACTGAGACCCCCCAGGATCCCCTTAATTATTTTTATCTTAACATATAATATCATATTAATTTCGGGTGTATATCAGAATGATTTGGTATTTGTGTGTATTGTGCAATGATCACCACAATAAGTCGTTAACATCCTTCCCTATACATAGATACAAAAAAATTTTTTTCTTGTGATGAGAACTTTTAAGATCTTCTCTCTTAGCAACTTTTCAATATACAACATAGTTTCATTAACCATAGTAACCACGCAGTACATTATTATCTCTGGGACTTTATAAATGGAATTTTGTGCCTTTTGAGCCCCTCTACCCATGTCACCCACCTCATACCCCCGCTGCTGGCAACCACCAATCTGCTCTCTGTATCCAAGAGTTCAGTTTGGGGGAGTTGATTTTTAGATTCCATGTATAAATGAGATCATGCAGTATTTAGCATAATGCCCTCCAAGTCCCTCCACGGCCAAAAAATACGCCATTTTTTTTTATATGTCCACCACATCTTCTTTATCCGTTCATCCATCAGCGCACTCAGGTTGCTTCCATATCTTTGCTATTGTAAATAATGCTGCAGCGAGCACGGGAATGCATGTATCTTTCTAAGTTAGTGTTTTCATTTTCATCTGATAAATACCCAGAAGTGGAACTGCCAGAGTGTAGGGTAATTCTATTTTTAAATTTTTGAGGCGCCTCCACGCTGTTTTCCGGAGTGGCTGCACGAGTTTGCATTCCCACCGCCGTGCATGAGGGTTCCCCTTTCTCCACATCCTCCCCAATACTTGTTATGTCTTGCCTTTTTGATGATAGCCATTCTAACACGTGTGAGGAGATAGTTCACTAACCCTGTGCTTGGATTGCCATGTCCTTGATGATGAGGGACGTAGACTATCTTCTCGTGTGGCTGTTGGCCATCAGGATGTCTTCTCTGGAAACATGTCTGTCCAGATCCTCTCCCCATGGTTTAATCAGGTTGCTTTTTGTTTTATTTCATTTCGTTACTGAGTTGTTGGAGTTACATATTTTGTTATTGTAGGTGTAATATATTTTGGATATTGACCCTTATCGTATATATGACTTACAAATGTTTTCTCCCATTCAGTAGGTTGCCTCTTCACATTGTTGATGGTTCCCTTCGCTGTGCAGAAGGCTTTTAGTTTGATGTCGTCTCACTTGTTTATTTTTCCTTCTGTTTAGGATAAGGACCGAGCTTATCCTGGATTACCCAGATGAATTTTAACCGCAGTCGCATGTATCCTTGTAAGCGAGAGGCAGACGGAGATAGATGGACATGAAGACAGAACAGGGGCGTAGCCACAAGCTAACAGCCACCAGAGGCTGGAGGGGGCCAGAAGATTCTCCGCCGGAGCCTCCAGAGGGAGGGTGGCCCTGCCAGCACTTTGATTTCAGTCCAGTGAAACTGACTGTGGACCTCTGACCTCCAGAACTGTGAGAGAATAAATTTCTGTTGTCTCAGGCCAGCAAGTGTGTGGTAATGTGTTACAGCCAGCAGCCCCAGGAAACCGGTACAGCCTCACATCGGGGCACCGTGATGGTCACACTCGTGTGCATGAGCCAAGAGGAACCCCCGGAGCTCTCCCAGGTTGCCCTACAACCTCCCAGGGGCCCAGGGCCTCCCTCTCCTCCCCCGTCCCGGCCTCTCCTGGGCTGGGGGACATCCTGCAGGGCTCTCACTGCCCAGCTGCTTGGAGTTCCCAGTCATCTCCGCTCTGCTCCGCTGTCCAGCACCTCAGGGGAGCTGCCAGGAACCCAGGTGCCCTGGCTTCCTCAGGATGTGCTGACAGGGAGGGCACAGACATGGAGTCCTACAGCACCCTTCTGCCATGCGGGGGCCCCCATGCCCCCACCTCCTGGGACAAAGCAGGGGCCGGGGACAGATGGGACAGACAGGTGGGAGACAGGGCTCCTTTTCAGCACCCACACTTCCTCACCTTCCCTCCAGTGCTGTCCCCCGGCTCCGTTAGAGTATTCCTGTCTGGTCTGGACTCCTCCTCAATTCTTCCAAATGCGTTGCTTACACTCAAACCTCAAAAACCAAATATTTGCTTCCTTTATTATTTGTTTTCCACCGTGTCATGAAGGTTCAATCCCTTGGGAGCCTGGGCGAGGGAAAAGGCAAGGGATTAAAGGAACTATGGAAGAAGGAAAATAAATGTCGAGTAGCTCAATGTTACACATGTATGTCATATATATGTAATATACATGTAATTTGTCCATATATGTACATATATATGCATAATCAAATGGAAGTCCTACCAGAAACAAGACTAACGGTAGTTATCTTTGAGTCACATGTATTTCCCCATGCTATATTCTGCATGTCCATTTTCCAAAATACCTAACATGAACATGTATTATTTTTGTAATCGAGGAAAAATTGTTATTGTAAAGAAATTATTTAAGAGGCTTAACATTAGAAAACAATTCTCAAGCAGGTAGGAAAGCACCAAGCGCAGAAATAAAGCTGTGACTACCTAAAGGTCAGTGCGTTTGCTCTGGAAGGGCACGTGCTTTGCGTCTGGCTTCCCAGCAGCCAGTCAGCACGAGCAGCGCAGCCGCAGTTCACGAGAGTGAAACGGACCAACTGCTCAGAAGGATGGCTATTCTTAGGCCCGAAAGCAGACAGGAATTTCTGCCAAGGA
Organism: Ursus maritimus; assembly: GCF_017311325.1. Classification (NCBI taxonomy): domain Eukaryota; kingdom Metazoa; phylum Chordata; class Mammalia; order Carnivora; family Ursidae; genus Ursus; species Ursus maritimus. The sequence continues at coordinate 11,228,949 of NW_024424008.1, forward strand.
TCTGTTAGACGCATAGTCTTAATCTGCTTTTTTTACAGAGAGGAGAAAAATGAAGCAGAGTGCTAAATGCCTCGCCCAGTGAGAGAGCTACAAAGAGGCAGAGCTGAGATTTGAACCCACAGAACAGCCATGCGGAATAATCGTTTTAAAACATAAGTCATGGGTGAAGGGGATCAAAAGGTACAAAGTTCTAGTTATAAGTTAAACAAGTCCTGGGGTTGCAGTGCACAGTGTGGTGACTACAGTTAATAATTCTGTGTTGTGTATTTGAAAGTTGCTAAGAGTGTTAGATCTTAAAAGTTCTTATCACGGGGCACCTGAGTGGCTCAGTCGGTTAAGCATCTGCCTTTGGCTCAGGTCACGATCCTAGGGTCTTGGGACTGAGCCCCATATTGGGCTCCCCACTCAGCAGGGAGTCTGCTTCTCCCTCTCCTTCTGCCCCTTTCCCACCCTCCCCTGCACAGGCTCGCTCTCCCTCAAATAAATAAATAAAATCTTTAAAAAGAAGTTCTCCTCACAAGAAAAATCAATTTTTTTATGACTACGAGTGGCGATGGATGTTAATTAAATTTATTATGATAATTATTTGGCATGTATCAAATTATTATATTATATGTCTGAAACTACAATATCATATACAAAGTATATCTCCACAAAAATAAGTATTAAATAAATCAAATCAAATCAAATCATGTCATTCCTATGCTCAAAACCTCCCATGACTCCTTACCTCATTCAGGGCAAAAATCAAAGTCCTTCTGGTAGCCTATAAGGGCTGGTGAACTAGCCCAGTAACCACCCTGGCCTCATGCCCTATCTCCTGTTCTCCTTCTCCACCCCAACAAACCCGGTCAGCTCCACCTTAAGGCCTTTGCCCTGGCTGTTCCCTGGTCAAGAACCACCCCCTCCCCGCCCGCACAGGTATAACTGTCTGGCCAAGTCCCTCACCTCCTTCAAGCTTTGGCTTAAAGTTCCTCTTCTAAGGCGTCATACACCAACCACTTTATTTAAGATCGTAACCCACTCCCTTTTTCCCCACGCTCCCCGTGTCACCGCGCTATTTTTATTTGCAGCACTTGTCACCTTCTAACACTCACGTTTGCTGTTTGTCATCGGCTCCCTCTGCTAGAAAGCAAGTTCTCCGAGGACAGGATTTGTGCCCTTGGCTCACCGATCTTACTCAAGTGCTGCCAGCAGGGCCTGACATGGTGTAGAAATTCACCGGGTGTTTGTTAGACGGTTGAATGATGCTCAGAGAATGCTCCCCACCTTGCCTGGCTCATAGTAAATGCTCAGAGAACATGGCTGTCGGGGGCCGGGGACCACTTCCCTTTGCATGCATTGTATTGCGTTAGGCACTGAGGATGGGAAAATCCTGTCCTCAAGGATTTCCCACTTTCTCCTGAGTTTTCTCACTAAATGCTCATGAGACCCACAGGTAGACACAAATAGTCCCATCTTACAAGTAAGTAAACTAAACTCACTGAGTCAGGTAAACTGCCCAAGGTCAAGAGACTCAGTCTGGCTCAGGGCGATCTTGGGATGGTTGCAGTAGAGCTGGCTTCTGAAGGGTTGGCAGGAGAGTCGCAGAAAGAGAAGGCTGGACGGCACAGCCCAGGTGGCAAGGACAACGGGCCCCAAGGCACAGATGTGGTTGCTTGTGGGATGTGTTCAAGGGCAGCCAGGTTCAGATAAGGGCAGATCTATCTGGCTTGCCACTGTGGCCCCCCACTCAGGTGGGCAGGGGTCGGTGCCCAGCCTGGAGACAGGACGTGCCCATCGGGCTTACTACCAAGATGGGACAAAGCTTGCAGCCACAGAAATAGCCTCCCCCTGGCCTCCACCTTCACTGGCAGGGACAGCCCCTGACCCCGGCCTACTTGGGTCTACTCCAGGCTGTAGCTTCCTTGGCTTTAGAGCCCCGGCCCCTCAGCAGCTGCCCTGGTCAACAGCCTACAGAAACAACTCGCTGGCACCTTCACTTAGCCTGCTGTGAGCCTGAAGGACACTAAAAACCAGACCCTTCCCCATACTCCTTAGCAGTTTGGTTTCAATGGGGCAACTGGCCCCATATGTAAGGATAAGGGTCGATCCTTATATACTGAATGTTTTCTTGTAATTCTTGTGCCATGATTATCGTAATTCATGAGGATTAAGATTTATCGAACACTGTGTACTTTTACACTCCCTACTTAATTGCATTCTTTTTTTTTTAAGATTTTATTTGTTTATTTGAGAGAGAGATAGCGAGAGAGAGCACAAGTTGGGGGTGGGCAGGGAGTGGGGGAGGCAGACTCTCCACTAAGCAGGGGCCAGACACGGGGGCCCAAACCCAGGACCCTGGGATCATGATCTGAGCTGAAGGCAGTTGCTTAACTGACTGAGCCACCCAGGCGCCCCTCATTTCATTCTTAAAACAACCTTGCAAGGTAAAGCTGACCTCTCCATTTTACGGGGGACCTGTGGTTTACGAAGGGCCACCACCAGTCGGTGACTGAGATTCAGGCCTTCACCCCCTCCTCCCTTCCTTTATCTATACATGGAGGCTTTCTGAGCACCCTCGCCTGCCCAACCCCGGGCCGCCCTGGGAGGGCACAGGTGGGATCGGAACGCACATTCCATCTCAGCTAACATTTATTGCGAGCCTTCAGTGTCGGCTGTCTGATCCATATCTTAACACCGAATTCTCGCAATAGTGCCCCAGGAGGGGATCTGCTGTTTCATTTTACAGGCAGGAAAACAGAGGCTCAGAAGGAAGTGGCTGACCTAAGACTACCCCACGGGTAGGGGGCAGAGCCCAGGGCCCAGGAGACCCCACGTGCTCAGTCGTCATCTCAGGGTTCACATTCCAGTCTCACTTGCTCTTGCCTTCCCTCGTTCCACCTGGCTGGGTCCTGGCCTCTTGTTCCTTTCAATGGAAGCAGCCCTGATATCGAATAGCCCTGCTCCCAGCAGGCTCTGTGGGAGGACGGCAGCAGAGGGAAGCAGCCCCCTTGGGGAGCCCATGAATGCAGCGCTTGTTTGGGGGACCCCTGCCTGGCCAGGGCACTGGAACAGTCAGGGACAGGAAGGGGGCCAGGCTGCTGCACTCCTATGCAGGGCAGGGGTGGGGTATCTTCAGGCCTGAAAAGGCCCCTCCACCCAGACCAGGGGCACAGCCACGCCCTCCTTCCCAGGATGTCATGGGTCCAGCAGGCTCCCCTTGGCTGTGCTGGTGCTGCCTTCACTGCCTGGCAGAGGGCTGGGGTGGGAAGTCAAGCTTGCCAAGCTCAGGCTGGGTTGAGTCAGGAGCCAAGAAGGGGCTTTGGGAGAGACTAAAACCACCCCTCCACTGGGCAGGGAAGGTTAAGGGGGCCACTAGGGTGGGAAAGGGGTCTGGAGAGAACACAGAAAAACCGAGACAAGGAGAGAGGAACAGAGAAGGAAACACAGAGGCAAAGAACAAGTAGAGAGAAAAAAAGACAAAGATCACAGAGGCCAAGAGACAGACACGCAGACAGAAGGCGAGGAAGAGCCTGAGAGCAGGGAAGAGGGACTCCCCCCACCTCCAGGACAGGAAGAGGCCTCGGGCAGCTCCTCAGCTGGGGTTCGGCCACAGCCTGCTGGACTCCGGGAAAGAGGCAGGGACCGCACCCATCTGGAAGCACTCAGGGTCCCTCAGGGAGGAGGGTGTGGGGAGGAAGCCAGACATGAGCCACGTCTGAAAAGAGAAAGCGGCAGGATTTTTGCAAAGGCCTGAACTGGCTCAGGGCAGGGAGGTAACGCAGACTGGGTTCTCTGGTCTGATTTCGCAGTGGGCAGAAGGACAGAGACCCCGGGCAGTCCTGGGCTCCATAAGAGAAGGACTGGGTGGGCAAGGTTGTCCCAGAGAGAAGCCCGGCTCCCTCACCACCACTCCTTTCTTTGCAGATGGAAAACAGAGACCCAAGGAGGGAAAACGTCTGGCCCAAGGTCCCACGGTTTCCAGGTTTTCTAGAACTGCAGCCCCTCTCAGTCACTCATTCACTGATTCACTCAATTATGCCACAAACATTGGCTGAGCAACTGCCGCGTGCTAAGTGCTGTGCTAGGGACTAAGGGGACACTGATGGATAGTAGATGGCCTCCCCTCCCCAGAGAGAGGCAAGCGTGACAGCCCAGTGCGCTAAACGCTGTGATGAAGGGGAGCTCTGTGGTGTGGAGCCAGTCTGGGGGCTCAAGGGTAGTTCCCCAAGGAGGAATAACAGGACTAAATTGAGAGGTTGAACAGGAACCAACCAGGAAAGGGGGGGGGGCATGCCCAGCAGAGGCAACAGAATGAACAAAGTGCATTGCATCCGGGTCACAAAATTCAGCTCACGGTGCATCCCAATGCACAAGGAAGCTCAGTTATTTTGTTTGTTACTAATCTGACTTTCCTCCCAAACCACGCCCTGCCTCGGTTAGCAGGAAAATAGGACATAATGTCATCGAATGTGGGTTAAAGCTGGGTCTGATCCGATGTAACTGATCTCTTTAGGTGTGCTCAGGCTGTCTTGTGTAAGAATGTTCCATCCTTCAGGTCGCTGCCACCTCCACCTGCCTCCCCAGGAGTGTGTGTGTGTGTGTGTGTGTGTGTGTGTGTGTGTAGTGTGTGGAGGGGGCCCTAATGTGCACAACCAGGCAGATGCCGGGTGCCCTGAAGAGCAGGTGGGATCCGTACCGTCTCCCTCTCCAGGGTGAGGATGGGGTCCTCTCAGGAGGTCTCCAGCCCAGGCGCAATGGTGGTCCTGGCTGGTCTGGCTGCACCTTGGCTGCTGGTGCTTACAAAACCACAGTCTCTCGCTTGTTCCCCATCTGCCCCTTGCCCAGTGGTCTCCCCTCAACCTCTGCTGCTCGGGGCCTTTACCCTCCCGGGACTATTTGCTCACTTGTTCTCAATTCAGCCTCCGGGTTACTTGGAATGCATGGTACCCGGAAAACAAGCGCTCAGGACTCCCTCTCTCGGACCGCAGCATGAGGCTGCACGCCCCTGTTGCCGCATGGTATTACAGAGAACGAATGCACCATCCCCTGTTCTTGCATATTCACCTCCAATTTTTCACTATTATGAACAATCCTGTAATACACGTCTTTGAACCTCTCTCTGTGCACACATGCAAATGGTTCTCTGAGGTAGATGCCGAGAGGTGAATCACTGGGGCAAATACACCAAGGTATGAGTATTCTAAATTCCGAACTGAGTTTATGAGTTGGGCTCCAAAAAGTCTACACTAACTTACATTGCCACTCATCAACATTGGATATCATCGATATTTTTCAAAATTTGTTAAATTTTTGAAATTTTTCAAAATTTCTTATTTGTCAAACTAATTTCCCAACCAATATTTCCCTTTAGCTTCCATTTCTCTGAGGAGCAACAAGGCAGGCATCTTTGCAGACATAAATCCATTTTATTTCTCTTATGACTTTCCTGTTCCAACACTTTGCCCAGTTTTCTATCAGGTTGCCTATCTTTTCTTGTCGCTTTATAGATGTCCTATTTTCCAGACATTGATCTCTTCCTGTGTATGTGGCAAATATTTCTCTTGATTTGTCATTCAAGTTTTGACATTATGCTGTCTCCTTTTACAAAGACATTCCTAACTGAGAGGCAGTCAACTGCAGCAAACTTATCCTTTAGAGTTATTGTCTTTTATTTTATACCTTATTTTTTCTGAGTTAAACTTAAAAGTTGCTCAGGTCTCCCAAATGGTCTCCCACACAAGGGCCTTAGTGACTGACCCACAAAGGACTTAGTCCAACTTTCCCCACCAGTGAGAGCACACCCATGCCCAAGCAGCCATTGCCACCATCGCTCCTGTCTGTCTGCCACCTGGCATCATCTGCCCCCCACTGATCCAACAGCCAAAGCACAACCCTCTGCCAGGCTGCATGTTCCTCCTAGGGGCCGCCCCACTATCTCCACACCAAGCTCAGATAAGGGTGCACAGAACCCCGGCTCCTTGCCTGGCAGGTCTGCCTCCTTGGACCAAGGCCATGGGCAGTCCTAGTGGGGCAGGGTTCAGCCTCCATCTTCCTGTGGATAAGACTTTGGTCCCTTTTTCTCCTCTGGGATCTGGCAGCTTTTCCTTTTCAGCCCACAAAACACTCTAATTACACTCTAATTACCCTCCCTGTCCCTGACCACGCTGTTGGCCCCACCCAGGGGTGGCTGCGTTCCCCAGAGCCGGACAGAAAATGCATGCTCTGGCGTCTGCCTCACTCCCTCCCTTGCAGCCCCTCACACCCTGACAGCCTGAGCCCATGCTGTGCAGGTTTTCAGCGTCCTCTTTCTCCCTTCTCATTCCCAGGTAACCCCTGAGCCAGGGATTCAGGTTGTTTTCAGTATCTGCCTTCTCAAAAACGCTGATCCGATGCCCCTTCTCCCTGAGGACCCCTCATTCTTGTAGGACATCCCGGAGGCCTCTCCTGCAGCAACGTTCTAAAAAAGGCCACACTCAGGAACTCCAAGGTCATTTTCTGCCTGGAGCTTCTCTTATTAAAGACAATATAACTTCGTTCATTACAGGACAGTCCTTCTGAGCCCACTGCCTATCTGAATTCTAGGGTGACCACTAAGGTGCATATAGACATTCAGAGTAGCACCCATCAACCGCTGTGCCTGAAATGTCACCATATGTATGTCACAATGTCATTCCCTTGTGTAATATGCATTTTTGGGGAGCTTTCTTTAAGTGCAAACATATTCCACTCTTTATGCTTTAGTATGAATTAGATTATCATTGGGTCCCCCTGTGACAAGAAAAACTATGACAACCAAACAGCCCAGATTTTCCAGGAACATCCTGATTCTAAATATTAAAATATTATATTAATTGATATCTGCATAACCAAAATTTGTACTCCCTTTATATCAGTCTATTTTTTTTTCAGTGAAATTATTTATTAAGCTTGTGACTACCTATGGTTTAATTTTTGTAAGTCATTCACATTTAACCCTGTCCCAGGCCCTGAGCTAGAGCGAGGGATACAAGCACAAAGACGCTGGACATTGATTCAAGATGAAGCTCGTGGCCATAGGAGAGGACAGGTGGGCCACACTGTATCCTACAGAAGATAAAGCTGGAACAGAGGTTTGACCCAAGCACTTTGGAGGCAGCGAGGTCGGTAACTAACTGCCTGAGGCAGAGGAGAAGGTCCCAAAGGACCTCTGGATGTGGCCATATGGGATAGATGGTCAAGGGCATTCACACAGACGGAACAGCTGTGCAAAAACTCGGAGGCCAGAGACAGCATCTTGCTTCTGGGGAACTGCAAAGCCCCTGGTGCTGATAGAGCCAGAGGACAGGGTGCGTGGGGGATGGGAGGGAGGCAGCAAGACAAGGGCCAGGTCACAAAGGGCCTGGCATCTACTAGGCTAGAAAAGAGCTTGTAGGTTTTATCTTGATTGCAATCAAGAGCCCACAGAGAATTTTATTTCTTTCTTTCGAATTTTTATTGACACGCTTACAGAAAAATTCACGTAAGTGTACATGTCGATGAATTTTCACAGGAAGTACACCCATGTAACCAGCATCTAAAGCTAAATATAGAGCACTTTCAGTACCCAGAGGTACTCCCCGGGCTCTTCCAGTCATTATGCCCCCTCCCAAGGTGAGCCACTTGTCCCGTCTTCCAGCACCACAGTTTCGTCTCACCTGTTTTGAACGTGATGAAAGTAGAATCACACAGCACGAACGCCGTGGTGTCCGTGAGAGGCATTGGAACAAGTGCCGTAGCAGTGGCTTGAGCGAACGTTCTACTCTCTGCGTGCTCATCGCCCTGCTCATGGGCACGTGTGCCGTCTCAGGTCTGAGCACTCCGGCACAGTGCTGCGGCGTTCCCTTGCGTGTCTGTTAGAGCTCAGACGTACGTGTTGGGGGGAATATTTCAAAGAGTGGAATTGCTGGCTCAGAGTATACACATGTTCAGCTTTACTATGCGGCACCAAAGAGTTTTCCAAAGTGTTTGCAGGTGAGAATTTTAAGCAAAGAGAAGGCAGTTTGAGGCAACCCCTCTCTGAAAAGGCAGAGTGTGAGGGGCACAGGGACATCGCAGGGGAGCTGCCCTGAGGCTGGTGGATGGTGGGTAGGGAGCTGGGGGCAGTTGCCACCTCGGCTGGAGAAGGAGATCAGGGAGTGGTCAGAGCAGAGGGGACAGAGAACGTGTGAGGTGGAGAAGAACTGGGACCAGGGACAGGCTCTGGACGCAGTCATGGTGAGGGAGCCATGGAGATGGAGGAGCCTTCACAGGCTACGGAGAAGTGACAGCCTAGGAAAGAGGGAAGAGCCAGCCAGGGGAGGGGGCGAGTCATAGGCACCAAGGGGGGTGTCTGAGGAAGGAGGGCAGGTCTAGAGCACCGAAGACGCTAAGAGGGCCACCGATTAGGACCAAACGAGAGGTGTCCACTGAATTTGACGAGAGCGTTGGGGGGACATGGCGGAGGGCACGGTCAGTGGGGCTGGTGAGCACACCGGTCTGCACACTAGGCCACCGCACAGTGAAGCAGGAGAGAGATAAGCAACTGGCTTAAAGGGCTCGGCCCTGCGTCTGGAAGCCTGACATCCATCTTACTGAAATCAGCCCCCCAGAGGCCGGGAAGGAGCAGGTGCCGTGTGCCCCTCCCTCCATCTCCCCTCTCCCCAGCACCCTCCCAAGCTTCTGTGGAGGAGAAGGTGATGCCAAGGGGTTAAGCCTGAAGGGCCAGGCAAGTCTCTCAACAGCTCCGTTGTTTATCTGAAGCTTAAAGGTTACTAGAGGGTATAGAAATGGGAATCGCTTCTTGAGATAAGAATGAGAACAAAGAATTCTCCAAGCATTGTTCCTGACACAAAGCAACCTGGGTCCCTGTCCAGATCCTCTCCTTCCTGGGGACACCCTGCCCCTTCCCTTCCCCAGTTGTGGCACTCACGCCAACCCCGGGCACCTCCCTCCCAGCGCTAAAGATGACAGCCACAGATGAGCACCGAGCCGGGACCCTGGGCTAAGTGCTTCCCTCACAGCCTCTCTTTCAACTCTCAAGAGAATCCGAGGAAGAGAGTGGAGAGCATCATTACCCCCGTTTTACAAGCGAGAAAACCGAGACCCGGGAAGTGGAAGCACCTGCCCAAATGTACCCGCCAGGAGGCTGCAGACCCCGACTCCAGAGCCTCTGGGTGCTCTGACCCCCACCCAGTGTCTCCACCCACGCTCCTTGAATCTCGGAGTCCTGTTGACCCCCACTCCAGCCTCTGGGAAAGCCCAGACCTACCCCTTTCCTTCCACTTCCTGAAGCAGGAGTTCTACTGTGCATTCAGGAACAAAAGGGCCGCTGTGATAGAGTGGAGGTTTTTACTGGCTTGCAGACCTTGGGCAAGTCACCCCCCTCTTGGAAAATCTGTTTTCTCCATAAAGCAGGGATAATAATCTAACCTGCCAGGCTGGCGGTGAGGAGAAACTCAAGTTGTACGAGGACCGAGGGCAGATGTCCCAGAGTAAACAGCGCATCGGGTTCTGGTCGCTCCTTTGGTTTCCGTGTTTGGACCTCCCTCCTCCCCTTCCTGTCAGAGACCTGGTCCTCTGCATGGATGGCTCCAGGGGTGGTCTTTGCTGTGAGATCTGAACAAGGGCTCATGTTTGCTTTGGGTAACCCAGAATATCTCCTTGGACCCTGACATTAACAGCCCCAAAACGTTTCAGCCTGAGGGGCCCCTGCCCCAAGACACTGACAGACCTTACGAAGAAAAAATATATAGGGCTGGAGCATTGGCTCAGAGCCACCGAACCAGCCTACTGAACGGGCTAACTGCTGGGGACCTCGTGTGAAATGCACACCTTGACTCAAAGGCTGATGGGCCGGTAGCATTTGATGGGTCTTCATTCAGTGTTCTCGGACTTTCTTAATTCAATGAGGTTCCTCGTGCGGACACATGTTCTCACCTGCAAGCCTCACTCACACTTGGGTCACAGTCAAGCCCACGGTCACACACACACCCAAGAGTATATACTCCGAGGGGTCACCTACTGCCAATTGAGGGGAAGGTGCTGTCGGCAGCCGGCAGGTAGGATGCAGAATTCTGTGACAAGGGAAATGTCGTCGTCCTGCCCAAACGGGGTCCTGTGTCAGCACCCCCACTCCAAAAAGGGAGTGATGCTTTCGGGTGGGAGGGGCTTTGATGCTCTTTACAGTACAATAGCTGGGAGGCGCTCACCTCGGAGAGCGGAGAGCGGGAGAGCCAACACAGGCTCAGGTTGGAGAGAGGGATGGGCTGCCGCAGCCATGCTCCTGGCTGCAGGGGTGTGACCTCCATGCTTCGCTTCTCTGGCTGCTAGACATAACTTTTGTCAGGTGAAGGTTCTCTCAGATGATTCAGGACCCTGGGTGCTAGAGTTCTGGTGGTGGGTAGGGTGCAGAGTGCTAGGGCAATGGCAAGAAGCCCCCCATCCTTGGTCCCCTACATTCCATGATAGCAACACTCCTACTGTCCCCTCCTGCCCACTGGTGGCCCCGGTCACTGGCATCTGTCACCACTGGCATCTGCTGAAGGGCACACACTGCCATCTGATCGGACCCATCTTAGATCCGGGCCAGGGGCCCCTACCTGGGCCCGGTGCTCCAGAGGCTACTGCAGATGACAAAGACTGACATACAGGGATAGAGAGGCAGATCCATAGATGTAGTCTCGTAAGAAATTATTCTGGAAGCCCGCTAACTGCCCGAGCAAACAAGAAGACCAGAGATGGAAGTCAGAGACAAACTGTCCCCATCCGTGCCAGGCCACAGTCCCCAGGGCTGAGAATACGTCACTGCGTGAGCATCAGGCCTCCCTGCATCAGACGCACTAAGGTGTTAGGACGTCAGGGGCCCTGGAGAGGCGGAGGCCTCAGCCCTCACATATCCAGGTGGGCTCTCAGCTGCCCCAGCGCACCTGGACAACCTCGGATGCGCACGGCTGGCACCGTTAGCCTCACAGTGAGTCTGAGCACCCCTCCAAGGGGTTTGGCCCAGTAATTAAATCAGGGCCGGGAGGAGGGGTGGTAACTGAGTGCAGGGAAGTGAAGCAGCAAGTTCAAGGTCCAGAAGGAAAAGAGAAGCCCAGAGGCACTCCCCTGGGACCTCCCGGGTTGGAGCTCTGGGGACAGCACAGGGAAGGCCACAGCTATGGAGCCCTTCCAGACTCACCACACCGCAGCACTCCGGGTCCTGGCAGCCTCTGGATGGTGGAGAGGGCAGGTCCAGGGTGGAGGCAGGGATTCCTTCAAAGGCACAGAGCTAAACTGGAGTAGAAGCCAAGTGTTTTGGTAAGAGGACTCTTCCTACCTCCCCACGCCCTGCAAGAGCCATGGAAGTTCCAGGCTCCTGACTTGCTCCCACGTGGCTGGGGCTTTGTTTCTTCATCACAACCTAATGATGTTAATGAGATCAAGACACTGAGCCTCCTCCCTGGGCTGGGCTCTCCTCCCCTGACGACATCTCCTATCCCAAAAAGACAGATGCAATCTTAAGAATAATTGGTCAAATTCAGCAGATAGATTTTCTGATGGTTGGACTGCTTCCATCTCATCTGACTCCCCTGCCCCAACTCTCCAGACCCACACAAGGAAGCAGGCTGCCCAGAGCACGTCTCAGGTTGATCCATCAGTGGTTTGTGCGCAATTCAAGGGCGATCCCACCCCTCCCCAGGTCCCCAGCACCCAGAACGGAGCTTCTCACAGGGCCTCAAACGTACCTGATGATGAATGAATGAATGAATGAATGAATGAACCATGTTTGTTTTGCCTGGTATAATATCCCTATACCAATAACAGAGCACATATGACATGGCACAGTGCCAGGAGAGGCGTGTAGGATGGATGGATGGATGGTGTGCTCTCTTCCCTTCATTCCACCAGCTCTGTTCACCACCTTTCCACACCAGCTCTATGTCCCAGAGGCTGACCTGAAGGGACTGCATCCACTGGCCTCAGGGCCCTTTGGTTTCTGGTTGGGTCAGCTGAAGGGAAGCCCAGCAGGAGACAGAAAAGTAGAGAGAGAAAGGGAAGAAGCTGGGGTTCTTATTCCTCAGGCCCCCCCCGCTCTGTGTGGTGTCTCAGACTGACATATCTCTTGACAAAGGGAACTGCCCCTGTCAGGTCCTCTCTCCCCAGGTTCCATTAATGTCGCCCTCTCCTCATTCCTTCAGGTTCTAGGTAATAGCAACCTTGCTGTTCCTAACTCTAGGACACTGAAGAATCCTGTGTGGTTTCCCTTCACACCACACCTCCTCATCTTAATAAATAGTCCCTCTATTAAGCCCACCTTGAACTCTATTTAAGTATAAATCTGTTTTCTACTGGGAGTCTATCTGATACAAATGGATAACTGGTTGGATGGATGGATGGATGGATGGATGGATGGATGGATGGATGGATAAGTGGGTGGATGTTTGAATGGATGGTTGGATGGAGGGATGGGTGGTTGCATGGTTGGATGGAGGGATGGGTGGATGGATGGATGGGTGGATGGATGGATGGATGGATGGATGGATGGATGGATGAATGGATAAGTGGGTGGATGTTTGAATGGATGGTTGGATGGATGGATGGGTGGTTGCATGGTTGGATGGAGGGATGGGTGGATGGATGGATGGGTGGATGGATGGATGGATGGATGGATGGATGGATGGTTGAATGGATAAGTGGGTGGATGTTTGAATGGATGGTTGGATGGATGGATGGGTGGTTGCATGGTTGGATGGAGGGATGGGTGGATGGATGGATGGATGGATGGATGGATGGATGGATGGATGGATGGATGGTTGAATGGATAAGTGGGTGGATGTTTGAATGGATGGTTGGATGGAGGGATGGGTGGTTGCATGGTTGGATGGAGGGATGGGTGGATGGATGGATGGATGGATGGATGGATGGATGGATAAGTGGGTGGATGTTTGGATGGATGGTTGGATGGAGGGATGGATGGTTGCATGGTTGGATGGAGGGATGGGTGGTTGCATGGTTGGATGGAGGGATGGGTGGATGGATGGATGGATGGATGGATGGATGGATGGATAAGTGGGTGGATGGTTGGATGGATGGTTGGATGGAGGGATGGGTGGTTGCATGGTTGGATGGAGGGATGGATGGATGGATGGATGGATGGATGGATGGATAAGTGGGTGGATGGTTGGATGGATGGTTGGATGGTTGGATGGATGAACGGGTGGTTGCATGGTTGGATGGAGGGATGGGTGGTTGCATGGTTGGATGGAGGGATGGATGGATGGATGGATGGATGGATGGATGGATGGATGGATAAGTGGGTGGATGTTTGGATGGATGGTTGGATGGAGGGATGGGTGGTTGCATGGTTGGATGGAGGGATGGATGGATGGATGAATGGGTGGATAGAACTAGCATAATGGAGTAGTTAAGAGCCCAAATTTTATAGCCTGGATTTGTATACTAGCTCTACTACTTATTAGATGTGTGAACTTGAACAAGTTATATAATGTCTCTAAGATTTTGTTTTCTCAGCTGTAATATGAGATTAAAAATAGTAACTTACAGAGCTGTCATGAGGATCAAATGTGATAATAAACACAAAGAGTTAAGCATCTTGCTTGGCATACAGTAAGTGCTCAATAAATGGTCACCACTGCTACGATGGCTGGCCAATCAGATGGGAAGATGAAGGCCCACACTGCCTCCCTCAACTTGAGCCACCTGACGTTCCTCAGTGAGGTCAAGCCAGGTTGTGGTGTAAAACATCTGTGAGTTCTTTCCCCGGGTGGGGGGTGCCGCCAGACTTCCCTCCCTCCCCTGAGCCTGGCTGTGGAAAGCACTGATGTTGTTCCCACTCTTCTCCCTGAGCTGGGTGGGCGGTTCTCTGAGGTGGGCAGACAGACAGCTCTGTCTGTCTCCCGCTAGGCATTCCTATGATCTTGCTCCTCTTTCTCTAGAGTGGGGGTGGGGGGCATGGCTGAATCTCAGCGACATCAATGATGTAGCAGTTCGGCTCTAGACACTGCAGCCCCCTAGCAAGCTTACCATCCCCCAACTTTCAGGAGGCCCAGCAAAGTTCAAGAGCCATAGGCCTTTCCGGTGAGGGGCATCTCAGGCTATGAGCTCCCCAGTGAGGCTGAGAGGAGTCCCCAGAATCTCCCTCTTTAGAGGCCTGGACAGGGAGGAACGGCCCTGTCACCAGGGGGGGTCACCCTTCCACTCCACAAGGAACAACCCTGAACTCCCTGCCCCTCGCGTGGTACCTGCAAGCTGCCCACCCCCGGTGCAGCCACACACACTCCCTCTGGCCCCATAGTCAGCGAAAGTTCACTGAGGTCCCCTCTGAGTGAAGGGCCACCCCAGGCACTGGGGACCCAAATGAGGCAGACGTGGTCCCAGCCTTCCAAAGGCATAACACACATCCAGAGCTGGTCACAGTGGGAAATGGATGAATTCAAACCCACTTGTACAGATGTGGACCGTGAGTCCCAGAGAGGGGAGGGACCTGCCCAAGGCCACCCACCACTTTGGGGCAGAGCCTGTTCCAACCCGGTTTTCCAACTACCAGGCCACTGTCTTTCCATCTCCCAAGTCAGTGAGAGTTTCGGGAAAGGAGACAAAGTGGGTCATGGCTTGAGGCCAGGGAATTGAGGGGCTTTGGAAAGTGACCTGAACTCAAGGCCTGGCCCCACGGCTTGCTTGCTGGGAGATGTTGGCAAGTCACCTGATCTCTCTTGACCTCAATTTCATCAGCTTTGAAATCAGAAGAATAACTCCTCCTTGCAGAGTTCCCTCCCGCAAGAGAACGGAGAGAATCTCCGGTTTTGTGTCTGAATAACACGAGTTAGGTTGAACGGAAGAAACTGTCCATTTTTCAAATGATGGTTTCACCTCCTAACGATCATTTGTATTTAGTCTGAGCGTAATTATTATCAACTGTGTGCTCTCACACGTATTCCTTAATCTCTCGGTCTCCTCATCCAAAAAAAGGAAACCGGGATGAAAAGCATGTTGCATAAGACCTAGGGGCTCGCTGGAGCTTGGCCTCCCCGGCACCTTCCCCTCCTCATGCAATCACTTTCCCCGTGGGAGGTACAGGGGGGCCTGTCCTCTCTGCTGAGTACCACGGCCCCGTGAGGCTGAGGATGAGATCGTGACTGAGAGATGGGGCAAGAGTAAAGAGCCGCCTTCTAGAAAAAGTCATTTTCTCGGGGAAATGTGAAAAGTTAAAAGAAAAAACGTACCAGGTCATGTTGTCAAAAACCTGACACAGTGCAACCTTATGAAGCCGTGCCTGGGACTTCAGGTGTCGGGGACTGGAGACCAGAGCACTGCAGAGAGAAACTCCCCGCTCCACTCCCCGCCTCCTGCCTGAGCGGCCTTCAGCAAGACAGTCAGTTCGGTGTGTTCTGGGTCATAGCTGAGCAAATTGCCAGAATGTCCTTTGGGCAGCTGGAGGCCACCTGGAGCCATAGCAGAACTGAAGATTCCAGGCCTGGGCAGGCACCTCACCTCTGAGTCCAGCCTCCTGCCTCTACATGGGCGGCTGTCAGACCCTGAGGGCAGCACCCCAACCTTCATCCCCTATAGGGCTTTCCTTCATGTCAGCCAGGAAGCCTCCCTTTTGTCCAACCTCAGCCCTTCCTCCCTTTATCCATCCATCGATAGCCTCTGATCGCATGTCCATGTGCTGGCCCAGGGGACACAGGGACAAACAGAACAGCCCCTGTCCACTCCCCAGTCAAGCACACAACTTCTCTACCAGCCTGGACACAGGTTAAGGCTAGACGCAGGTGAGGCAGGACCCAGGTGACATAGAGCATGTGGCAAGTACTCCCTGAACAGTTGTTCAGTGTTAAGGGAAAGGATGAACAAATGAGTGAACAGCCAGGCTCTACAGGAACGTTTTCGGGAACCAGGCTCACTGCTTCACAGGGAGCCCATTTCCCTGAAGGAAACAGGAGTGGTGGGCCCGAGCCGAGGCAGGCACAGCTGGCCACCCAGGTCTCCTTCTGCCCCTGGGGAGGCGCTATCCACTGGAGAGGCCACGAACCTTCCCACACATGCCTGGGCTTCAAACCAGGAGCTGGGGGATCCCCAGGTCTGGAAAATCCCTCGTGCCTGGCATTAGGCTTTCCCATTCCACCCCGCCTCCCCCACAGGCCTGGACATTCTCAGCACCATTTCTTGGAAGGAGATATTGGCTTATGATCAGAAGTTCTGGAATTCACTACAGGAAGTGGCCATCTGAACGATGGGAAAAGAACCCCGACTGAAGAGCCAAGAGCGGCCGGTTCTGATGCCCACTCCAGCAATTCCAGGCATAAGATGCAGGGTCGGATGGACCTGGGTTCAACTCCAGCTCTACTGCCTAGGCACTGTCCGGTTTCTGGCAAGCCATCTACCTCCCTGAGCCCTGGTTTCCTCCTCTTAAGAAGGGATATAGTATCCGCCTCAGCATATCCCTCTGAGGATTATATGAGGAACCAGATCTCCAGCGGCCATGCAGATTCTAACCTAAGCTTGGTTAGAAGCTGGTGCTCAGAGCCCCTTGAGCGCCCATCCCACCCAACACATCACCACCCCCACCACGCTTCAGCAACGGAAGGGTTCACTTCTAGCTCAGTAGCGGATCTCCGGGACCCCGGTGCCCCTTCTGATCGGTTGGTGCCCATATTAAACTAGGGGGTGTGAGAAAATGCTTTATGACTGCCGGGTGCTGGCTAACCCCTAGATCCACACCTTCGTCTCAGATCTGTCTCCTGATCGTGGATAGTCTGCCCTGCCTCCTGGACCCCCATCTGGATGCCCCGGGGGCATGGCACGCTCCCCACTCCCAGACTGAAGTGGGTCCCGGTAAACCCAGCGCAGGAACTGGCCCCACCTCTTCTCGGCTGCTCCGTAGGATTGCCTCCGTGCCCAGCCCGTCCCTGTCTGGAGACTCTGTGTCCCCGATGTCCCCCAGATCCAGCCCTCCTTCCCGCCCCCACACACCTCCTGCCCCCCTCAGTCCTCCGC
>NW_024424008.1:11245934-11356513 GCF_017311325.1 Ursus maritimus
TGAATCAGAACAGCCTCTTCACCGGCCTCCGCACTCAGACCCCCCCTGGCATTTCATTCTCACGCACTGACCCCCCTCAGGGATGGCTGTCACAGGTCGGGCTCCCGGGAAGGAGATTCTGGGGTAAATACCGGCTGACAGGGGACTTACTGGGGATTGATCTCAAGACCGACACCTGTCAGGGAGTGACTGAAGCAGGACTGGGCAGAGGGACAAGTTGGGCTGTGAGGCAGACCCTGCCAAGGCCTCAGCCACCGTCTCAGGCAGCTCGGCAGTTGGAATGAATTTTCACAGTTGGGCCAAGTTGAGGCATGGGGGCTGGGCAGTAGACCCCCCTATGGATGGTCAGTAGATGCGGGCCGGTCCCAGGAAGGGGAGTGACATTAGATGATGAGGGTCTCTTCAGCCTAAGGGAACGAACGGCAGGGAGGAGGGTCTCAGCCTGCAAGCTGCCAGCCCTCAGAGGGATGGAAGCTCGGGTCTGAGGGGGGAGGCGAGGACATCTGAGCAGCGTACGCCGTGCCCATGAAAGGTGCTCTGGGTAGAGTAGATCCGCGGGAACGTTTGCTGTATGATGAAAAGAATAACCCTCCATTGCCTTCACGTTACGTTTTGAATGTCTTGATCTGCCCCAGACATCCTCTCCGTTTGGCTCTCATCTCCCCCCTCCCGCTTGCTCTCCACTCTTCCCATATTGTGCTTCTCGCAGTTTCCCAAGCCCCACATGCCATTTCACACCTCTGCTTTCACACACGTTATTTCATCTGCCTGCAATGCCTTTAAATGGAAGAAGAAATCCTACTCTCTTCTTCCAGCCCCTCCCTGCTCCTGCGGCGAGACTCTGGCCAAGCTCTGCCTCCCCCCCCGGGAAACCTTCTACTCGTTCCTCCACACGTGCTGCTCCCACCACGACCAAGGCTGCGGAGATCTTCGTCCAGGCTCAGATCCACAGGGCGCGTCAGATCCCCGGGCGCGGGGCCTGGAGGGACCTCGGCAGCCCAAGGGCCCTCCGCGGAGCCGGAGTAGCGGAGTCTCGGGAAGGGCAGGCAGAGAGAAGAAATGGAAAGTGAAGAGCCCAGGCGCATGCGGGGGAGGGCTTCGCAGTGTCTCATACTGTCCAACAGGACTGTCCTTGTCATCCTTCTCCCCCCACCGCCATCGTCACCGTCAGCATGGTGTCGGCAAGGCCACACTGTTGAGTGCTTACTACATACCAGGCTCTGGGCCAAGTATTTTGTGGGCACACTCCCTTTAACCCGATTTTATCCTCACTATTAATAACCCCCAACAGTAGGTACTATTATTAAGTTCAGGAAGGTTAAGAGCTCTGCCCAAGGTCAAAGAGCTGGTTAATGGTCTGTCTGGCCCAAGGACTATTCACCTCACCAGCAGGCAGCTGGGCCACACTGATCTCATCCCTTCCTGCCCCTCCCGTCCCCATCACTCTCTGCGGGAACGTTTTTTCCTAAATGAAAGGACAGCCAGCTGAGGAGATGTAGGGTGGGCCCAGCTGCAGCCCCAAGAGACTGGGGAGGGGTCTCGTTGGAGGGTGGGGGAGCACACTCAGAATCACGTCTGTCTTTCTAGATGAGTCCAATACGGTGTTTGGTTCAGCTACGGCTATGAGTGCTGCTTGGAAAGCCTGTCCCCTCCTCCTGGCTGTGAAAAGGGAATCTGAAGCCCTAAGGGTCACACTGCGTGTCAGGGGCCAGCCAGGGTTACAGTCTGAACTCTGGGCTCCCAGACCAGGGCCCTGCCCACTGCCAGGCTATTGCAGCAAATGCCACCTTTGAGGGGGAATGTGAGCAGGGGCGCCTGGGTGGCTCAGTCGGTTAAGCGTCTGCCTTTGGCTCTGTTCATGATCCTGGGGTCCTGGGATCGAGTCCTGCATGGGGCTCCCTGCTTGGCAGGAAGTCTGCTTCTCCTCCCTCTGCTTCTCCTCCCTCTGCTGCTCTGTCTGCTTGTGCGCGCTCTCTCTCTCTCTCTCTCTCTCTCTCTCTCTCGTCAAATAAATAAATAAAATCTTTAAAGTGGGGGGGGTTGAGGGTACAGGGAAGAGCCCCTCCTCGCCCACACGAAGGCCTACCTCCCCAGGCTGCAGGGATGCCTGGAATCTCTCCAGGGTGATGAGCGTCCTGACCCTTGTCTCAGGCCCAAAGTCTCCACCCCAGCTCCACCCTAGCTGGAAGCCACCCGCTGACTCCCTCGGCTCCTCTGGAAATGCGCAAGCCACCAGGGACTGACTCTGAGGAGGCTCTGGGGTGAGGAAACCCCAAACATGGCTGTGACAGGGACAGACGGACGAACAAGAGGCAACACAACCTAGTGAGAGGATTTAGCCAGACTGGTTTTATTCGGTCTCCAAGTGTACAGACCACGGGAACTCTGGGAGGATATCTGACTGCTGTGGGCCTCCGTTTCCTCAGCTACAAAATGGGAATCAGAGCTCCTATCGGCAAGGTTGTGGGGATTCGATGAGACAGATATTGAGGACGTTTGATGCGGCAACAGGCCTGGTGCCCACAAGGAGACGTAGGTGGCGGTTGGATCGTAACTGAATCTGGGGTCAAACAGAGCCAGATTTGTCCACATTTCTCCAGTCCTGGCTGGACAACACAGACAACACAGAAACTTCTTGGCCTGGCACCTAGGACACTGACCCTGCCTTTTCACCTCTCCTCACTCATGGCTTGTTCCAGTAGTTCCAGCATTTTCTGTCATATCATAAGATTTTATTGAAAGTACATCTTTGCTTTCAGGTCTGTCTCCCCAACTTGACAATGACCCCCTAGAGGACCATTTCTGGCTCTTCTGTGTCCCTGGAATCCAGCACAAGAGCTTGCCAGGGTGTCCAATGCCAAGGGTCGATTGCAGTGGAGTTTTGTAGCCTCAGAGGACAGACCGACCCCAGTGGTTGGGGGATGGAGGAAGGCAGATACAATGTGAGGATGGCCTTTCTGCTAGAACTCTCCGAAGGCAGAAGGGAGTTGCAGACGCGGTGAGTCTCCCGGGAGCATTCAAGCAGAACCCGGGTGGGCATGATCACAAGGACCAAGTGGCTCCATAGACTCTAGGAGCCTAGGACAATGTCAGAGTTGGAAAGCCATTCAGAGGCCCTCAAGCCCCAGCTCCTCAAAATACGGATGGGGAAACTGAGGCCCCCAGGGACCCAAGGTGAGCCAATGCTACATCCAGGACGAGTAGCAGGTCTCCTGGCTCTACAGAGAGAGGGTGGGTACGGTTACATCCATTTTACAAAAGAGAGTGAGGCCCAGAAGGGGGCAGAAATTTGCTGAGGTCACCAAGAAAGTGTGTGATAGATCTCACCCATCTCTCTGGCTTCAGGGCTCTGCCAGGGCTATCTGCGCTGAAAGGTTTTTGGCTGGAGGAAAAGGAGCCAGAAGGCTGATCCCCACCCTTAGCAAGGCTGGAGTAAGTCATATTTCCTGGGGACACGGGGCAGTGTCTTCTGGCTGGGAAAGCCACTACGTTCTCCCCAGCCCAGCTCCATTGGCCCAAACACCAAAACTCCGGGAGGGGAGGCCTACGAGGCACTTATTACCCGTCCACAGAGAGTCTGAGGAGGAAACTGGCTCCGAATGGGGAGTGGCTGTTCTGGGACCTCACGGCCACAGGAGCCTGGCAAGGTGGGCCTTGACCCCAAGCCCGGTCTCTCTCAGGAGAGAGGCAGAGACAGACACCATTGCAAGAGGGGAGATTGTCCTGACCTGGGAAAGTCAGACAGGAGGGGGGCAGGCCTACCCTTTGAGAGCTGGGAAAGGAAACAGCTCGGATTTGCACATCCCTCAGCTGGGCTCCCATCAGTCCCCCACTGACCCCTCAGGGACCTCCTCCCCACCCCAGCACCTATCCTCTCAGTTGCTGCACTCATTGGCCCTCTCCTGTCTCTACATCATCAAACAACCCTAACTCAACATGATCTCTCATGACTCCGTGCCTTCTGCATGCTGTGCCCTGCCTGGAGAGCTGTTCCCTCCCTTGTCCATCTAAGTCTGACTCATGTTTTATTCCTTCAGCTGAGGTTTCCCTGGCCCTCCCACCCAGCCCCTCCAGCTCTCTGACATGGATCAGAGTCATCTGTTCTAGCTCCCCCCAGCCCAGGTGGCTCCTCCCTCTGTCACAGCACAGGTCACACCATGGTCACTGTGTCTGCCACTCCCAAGAGACTAGCACAGAAGCCTCTAGGAAACAGGATTGGGCTCTGATTTAGGCAACATCCTCAGATGCAGCAAAGAGCTGACCACAAAGGATCAACTCATTCATTCATTCATTCATTCGGCAAATAACGACCAAACTCTGACCATGTGCCAGGAACGGTTCCATGTGCCAGAGACAGAGCAGGAACAAAACAGACAAAATTCCTGCTGCAGGATCATCATTCTAGGGGGGGCGGGTGATGGGAGGTAAACGGTACAGAAATCTAACAGTCCAAGGCAGTTTGCATGGTGACAGGCGCTGTGAAGCAGGTGGAACTGTGCTCCTTGATCCAGGAACCGCAGAGAGGACGGCGGGCTCCAGCACTGGGGGCCGGAGGGAGGTAAATTCCGCTCACCTGTAGGGCTCTCTGCTGCATTCTCTCTCACGGGCTGCCAGGCGCTGGGGGAAGCAGGCATGCAGGAAGGAAGCCTTGGGGGCCCCCTGGAAGTGCCAGACGTCTCTCCCACCCACAGACACACTTCCTGGCTCTCCAGGAATTCGATTCAACAACAGTTACTGAGCACTTAGTTACGAAACAGTCACAATAGCTGCCATTTACTGTGGGTCTGGAGAGTTCCAGGGGCAGAGATGGCCTCCCTCTCTCCCGGAGCCTCTCAACAGCCTGGTGAGGTGGGGGACTTGTCCAGGCTCCCACTGCTAGTCCCTGACCCGGCTGGGATTTGGGCCTCGGTCTGGTGACACCTGGGTCCGGGTACTTCCCACCACAGCCCATAGCCCCCCAAGCAAGAGGCCCCCCTGATGAAAAGGGCCAGGGCTTGAGTCTGGATTCCAAGGTCCTAGTCTCAGCATGGGCTTGCTGAGTTAGGGGGAGCCTCTTAAGTCTTTTGGGCCTCAGTTTCTCTTCGTGTCAAGGGGAGCCCATTAGCCCCGCTCACCTGAAAGGGTTGCTAAGAGTATCAGATGAGCTTCACCGTGCAAGTATTTTAGGAAATACCACAACACAACAGTCAACCGCACCACCCTGAGGGCCCCCTGGGCCCCCCTCCCTATCCTTCCAACCCTGCCCTGGTGTTGGGGCCTAAGCCAAGCTAGCCAACCGCTCACAGCAGGTTTGCTGCCGAGCTTAGGCAGAGGCAAAGCCTCTGTGAACCCTACTGACCTCACAGCCTGGCAGACAGAAAGCCAGTGTCAAAGCCGAGGGTGGTGCTGAGAGCAGGACTGCCAGTCAAGGGTCAGGGGTCCTGCAGGTTCATGCTGAGGCACGATGACTCAGTAACATCCCAGTTCCCCTCCCCTGACAGAGCCAGCTGCTGTTCCCGTGCTAAGAGGGGACGCGACGCCAGCATTTGCTACGGACCTACTATGTGCTTGTGCTTTCTCAGGCATGACGTCCTTTAATCTCTTATTGAAGCACAGAAAGGTGAAGGGGCTATGCCCAAGGGTGCCCAATGAGAATATTCGTTTACTGAGGGCTGTCATAACCAAGCCCATTATAAGCTTCAGCTAAGTCTTATAACTTTAAGTTTTATTTACTGGAGGCACCCCCACAGGTGCCAGGAGCATGAAAACCAACCTCAAGTCCCGGTTCTGCCTCTTCCTCCTTGTGTGAACTTGGACAACCACTTCCCGCCTCTGAGCCTCCGTCTGCAAAATGAGGGCACGAGCCCCCCTCCCAGGGTCATTGTGTTGAGCACCCAGGTGGCCACAGCATGAACCCCAAAATCTACTCTATACGTGTTTAATTCCTGTGACTGCCACCAGAAAATTAAAATGAAAGCAGGCTGACAGACAAGTATCCTTTTTCTCTTTGTGGCACGGGGCCTGCCCTGCAGCTTCAAATAGTAGGACTTGGAGGTGGCTGGGGTGAGAGGGAGGCCACGGCCTCAGCCACGGGCAGGTCACTGACACTGACTCACAGAGGTCACTGTGGCCTGAAGTACCCCTCTGTTGTGTAATCGGTCCCAGGATATCTGTTCTGATAGCACAAAGCCCATGGCTGATGAACCGCCTTCACCTAACCGACAGGGCACCTGAGTTCCACCCTGCGTTGGCCTTGGGCCCGCACCCCTGTGGAAACGCACACCAGGTCCTGCCCCGCATTTTCACCCGCTACGCTCTCTCCTTCCCCTCCCCCCTTCTGCCTTCCCCTCTTATTCTCCATTCTCTGCCTCCCCAAACTCAGACCGTCCTACTTCCTCCCCCCAGGCCCTGGTTGTGAGGACAGACCTTGACCTCCCAGTTCTTGGCCTTTAATTAGAGACATTCTGTATTTCACTCTTTGGGGTTGGGGGAGTGGTTACTGTGAACTCTAGAAACCGCCAGAGCAAAGGTTTAGAGGATGGAAAGCACCGAAATGTCTGCGGGCCTGTGCCCTCGTGCAGGGGGCCATCAACTATGTATGGGACCGGAAGACAGGTGGTGGGATCTGAGCCGGACGGGCATGGGGGCCTCACCTCAGGTCCCTCCAGAACACTGAGAGGTTCAGAGTAGCAGAGGCAAAGAGGCAAAGCCCTGATGGTCTTGTGCTCCCTGGGACGGGAGCCCACTCCAAGGGCCCGTTGTGTCCAAGCAGGGGTCATGGCGCAAGGCACCGGCCATCGGGTGAGCCAAAGCTGAACCAGCTCTGAGGTGCTCTGGGCGGGTGTGAGCGTGGAGGGGCATGGTCACGTGCTCCAGGGCTCTCAGGTCCTATAGCCTGAGACTTAAACCTCCACTCAGCCACTCCCAAGCCATAGAACAACTTCCCCTCTCTGAGCCTCAGTTTCCCCAACTATAAAATCAGACCACTAATTGTACCCACTTTGTTGTGAGCGCTCATAGAGGTGATGCTGGCGCTGATGGACACTTAGCACAGTGCCCGGCACACAGGGGGAGCTCGGGAAGTAGAAGGCCCTCCTCTTGCCTGCTGCTCCGTTACACTCTGGGCTCAGCTCTGAGGGCAGGTGTGTGAACTGAGTCACCTCTGTTATTCAACAAGGCTTTACTGAACACCTACTTCTAAACTGTTTATTATAAGGGATTATTGTTATTAATAATAATAAACACTTACGGAACAATCACTATGTGTCCGAATTGTGTGAACCACTTTACATAAGTGATCCCATTGAATCTCTTCCACCATCTTGCAAGGTAGTCATTCTCTTCATTTTACAGAAAAGGAAATGGAGTCTTTAAGGGTCTTAGAGGAAGCAGCAGAGGCAAAATTCAACCCCAGGTCTGTGTGGTCTAAGAGCTGAGCCCTTCCCCACTTTTTCTCACTATTCCCACCATATTTTTTGTTCTGTCCATTTTCCCAGAAGCCTCCCTGCTCTGTCCACTTCCCAGAGTATGAGGTAGTGAGTGCCTAAGGAAGGCTGTATCGTACAGCAGAAACAGAGCGGGCCTCAGAGTCAGAGACCCGGGTTCAAGCCCAGGCTCTCCCACTTGTGAGCTGAGTGACTTGGGGCAAGTTGACTTGTGGGCCTGTCTGAGCCTCAGTTTCTTCGTCTAAACAACAGAGATCATATGAAGTAACAGATGTGTGCACTCAGCCCAGGCTCTGACCTGAATGCCTCTTTCCTTCTCTTCCTCTCACACAGGGATGTGAGGACCATGTTGTGCACATGACCTTGCTGTGGTCATGTAGCAAATAACTACTAGAACTTTCTGCTTGCCTGGTAGACCCAGAATATAATCATCTGGCACTATCTGAAGGCCTTGAACGTCCCTGTCTTCAGAAACCCCAAGTATCATTCCTGTTGTTCTAGACCAAACAAATGCCTTCAGATAGTCTAGACCAAGGGAGGTTGGGAATTTAAAAAGAAGCCTGAAGAATCAGAGCCCAAAGGAGTGGATTCTAGTTGTCGCTCTGCCCCAACATGCTCTGTGACCCTGGACAAGCCTCTACCTTCACTGAGCCTCAGTTTCCCCATCAGTAAAATCCAGGTTTCTAAGGCAGTTCAGCCTATCCTGATGGTAGAGAATTCTTCCTGAAGGGTGCTTGTCCTCTCCCCCAGGCCCTAATCCTGAGCACCGATGCATGCCAGGCCAGGGCACAGGAGCTCTGTCCTCTGGGCCCTGAAGAAAATAGGCCCCGAAGCACAGTCGGGTTAGCTAAAATAACCCGACCACCAAGGTCTCCCAGTCAGAACCCCAGGACAGTTGTTTGGCTACAAAGAGACTCAGATCAGACAACACCATCACCAACGCCCCCATCAGAGGGAGCAGTTGTGTACGCTCCACGTTGGGCTCTGTGGTCTCATTGCTCACACCCCCAGACAGGGCAGGCAGGGCCTCTTATCAGCACTTTATAAAAAATCAAATGGAAAGTCAGAGAAAGGGCTTCGTCAGCTTGCTTGAGATTACAGCTGGCAAGTGGTAGGACTGAAATACTCTCTGGTCCCATGCATCGACATTCTGTGAATCCATTCAGTGTATTTCCATGATTCTGATGTCCTGGGACTCTGATCGTCACAGTCAATGTTCCAAACATCTGGTTACTGTCCCTTCCTAACACTGTAGTGGTTCTGTTTTGCTTCCAACATGAAATCTAAAAGCCCGTTCTTTTTTTTTTTTTTTAAGATTTTACTTATTTATTTGTCAGAGAGAGAGAGAGAGCACACAAGCAGGGGGAGCGGCAGGCAGAGGGAGAGGGAGAAGCCGACTCACCCCTGAGTAAGGAGCCCGATGCGGGACTTGATCCCAGGACCCCGGGATCATTACCTGATCTTAACCAACTGAGCCACCCAGGCGCCACTAAAAGCTCATTCTTTTACAGATACTGAGTGCCTACTGTGTGCTAGGTCCTGAGCTCAGGGCTAGGGACACAGCAGTGAGCACAGTGGCGTCCCCAGATTCACAGAGCTTCCGGTCGGGAGGCAGAGAGGACAAGTGTGAGCCAATGATGAGAAAGCATCGTAAAGACCATGACAGAAGAAGCAGAAGGCAGAACACAGGAACCACACGTAATGGGCCAGAGACGGCATCCTGAACAACCATCTGCTAAGCTATGACCGGAGGAGGCGGTGGGCTTCATTCGGCCAGTGTTCCAGTTAGAGAGAACGGCAGGGACAGAGGCCGGGAGGGGGAGGGCACCGTGTCCAGGGGACTGACGATGGTTGTGTATGTCACAGAGCTCCGAGATGCAGGTGAAAGGTGAGGCGGAGAGGTAGGCTGGGGCAAGACTACGCAGCGTTTTTATGTCACCAGAAATAACTACAACTTCATCGTAAAAGCAACAGTCGTGGGCAGATTTTAAAACCAAGTAGAGGCAAGGTCCTTATTGCATTTTAAAAGAAACCCTCTCGTGTTATGCTAAGCGAAATAAGTCAATCAGAGAAAGACAATTATAGGTTCTCACTCCTGTGTGGAATTTAAGAAACAAAACACAGGATCATAGGGAAAGAGAAGAAAAAATAAAACAAGATGATATTGGAGAGAGAGGGACAAACCATAAGAGACTCTTAACCATAGGAAACAAACTGAGGGTTGCTGGAGGGGAGGGGGGTGAAGGGATGGGGGAACTGGGTGATGGGCATTAGGGAGGGCGTGTGATGGAATGAGCGCTGGGTGCTATTTGCAACTGATGAATCACTGAACTCTGCCTCTGAAACTAATAATACACTATATGTTAATTAATTGAATTTAAATTTAAATATACAATTTAACTAACTAAATAAATAAATAAATAAAAGAAACCCTCTCACGGTTCCAAAGACCTTGGTCTGAAGGTGATGACATGCAGGCAGGAGACCTCAAGGAGGTGATTTTCACGGTCTAGGCAAGAAATGCTGTCACCTGGACTCGGCTTAGGTGAGGTGAACAGAGAGAAGGGGACAGATTTGAGAAGCTTGGGGATGCATCAGCTCTGGGGACGAGGAAGAGCAAGGATTCTGGGATGGGTCCCAAGCTCGGGGTTTCTACAGCTAGGAGGGTGGTGGCACCATTCCCTAAGACAGGGACTCGGGACGGGCAGATTTGGGTGGGAGCTGAAGCTTGGACCTCAGTGAATGGAGTATAAGGCCTGTAGGACTCCCTCACAGCGAAGACGAGCAGGCAGGTGGCTGAGAGGCTGGCACGAGCGGTGTCACCAGACAACACATTCTTCAGCATCGGGCAGCAACTGGAGGCATGGGGCAGGGCGGGGTGAGCCGCCCCTGGAAACCCTGCAGCGCGAGAGGCGGATGGGACTCAGAGCAGAGCCTGGGGAACTACAGGGCTAGCCCGTGGTCTGGGACAACGTAGGGGGCAAGCCAAGGATAAAGACGGTCAGCTATGACAGATGTCACTCGGTGAGGGTCGGTGAGCCACTGTCGGCAGCTTAGCAGTGGCAAAGCCCGGGTTATGGTTTTCTAGAGGGGATGAACGGGAGTGAGAAAGCGGAAACAATGAATCCAGACTGTCATTCAAGAAATTTAACGGATGCAAGGCAGGATGGTCAGTAAATGCTCAACGAAATATTCCTAAGCGAATGCATCAGCTGGAGAGAGAGAGCAGTAAGTGCAGAGCAGCTAGGCTGGGGGAGGTGTTCTTTTGTTCTCTTGGCTTGTTTGGCTTAAACACCAGAGACACTAAAACAGAGGTTCTCAGACTTCCCATTTTAACTTGTTAGTGGGATGTGAAATCGATTTACAGGGTTCTGACCACCATTGTTATAGCTAATGGAATAGAACAAGATAGAAAAGAAAATATCAGCGTGTGTTAAATGTGGTAAGGGTGAGTATTGTTCTGCCAAACGTTTGCTTCTGCTTTGTGGATACGTATATGTACCCGTGTCCCTGCGTGTGTGACACCATGCATTTCTTATGATAGGCTGTCATTAAAAAGAAAAAGAAAAAAAGCCTGAAAACCCCTTTGACAGAGAACTTGTTTGCTTATGGATAGGAACGATTCTGTTGTTCTCTGAGTCAACTTGTGGGGGTAGCATTCTGTTTGTCCTGGGACAGAAGGTAATAAACCGTGCACACAGCCCTTTGCATGCAATAATGTAATCATGCAACCCAAGCGTGATAACAAAGTTCTCCAGAGTTCACTGGCCCTCAGCGACTGAACCTAGTCATGAAGGCTTCTGCACCATGGTGTAAATGAGATATCTTCCCTAGAGAGGGCGCTGCAGCGAGAGGCCCAGGAGACACTGGTGGGACTGGCCATAGCTGGTAATGGCCCTGCAAATATATTGTTTTTAAGAAGCTGATCTAGCCCAGGTTGGTTGGTGACAAAGCCAGGACTGGAATCCCATGTCCTGACCTCCAGGCAGGGGCTCTTTGCCTGCACAGTGTGGTGGTGGGATACAATCTGTTTCTTGTCAGAAAGACAGAGAGGAAAGGGGGGACGGTCCAGGTCATTGATAAGGACTAATAGGCTAAAAGGAGAGAGAGAGGGGGGACAGAGGAGGGCAGAGGAGGAGGAGGAAATGAGTGTGGGGGATGGGGCGGGTCAAGAGAGCATTATCAGGTCTCAGGGAGGAGAGGGATAGGCTAACAGGAAGGGGACAAAGTCCCCAGAGCCTTCCCTCCTCCCTGAGCGCCCTTCACTGGGGCTCTCTCAGATGAGCACCTGACAATGGAATAGATCATCTGAGGTTCCCACGCATGTGGCACCAAGGACTGACATCTCCGCCGGCACATAGGGCCCCCTGCCCTGTGACTCTCTCGCCTTCTCTCAGACCTCAGACCAGGCCCCCTCTTGCCTGGTACCCCAGCCACACTGAAGCACTGTTGTTTCACACTCTCCCCTCTGGCCACGCTATTCCTCCTGGCTGGAATCCCCTTAACTTCTTCCCGAACCCCATATTGCCAACCCCTCTATGCCCAGCAGGACTCTCTCAACCATCCCCTCCCTGATGACACCTTTCCTCATTGCTCTGACTAGAATCTGGTCCCCTCTGCGTGGGTTTTTATCAGAGCACCCAAAACTCTTTGGGACCTAAGATGTGTCTGTGTCAGTGTCTCGCACCCCAGCTGTGGGTTCCCGGAGCCTAGCACCAGACCTGATGTGTCAGTTCAACAGGTAAACACTTGCTGGGTGGATGGATGGATGGACGGATGGATGGACGGATGGACAGATGGATGGGCAGATGAACAGATGGATGGGCAGATGGACAGAGAGTAAAGACAGTAGGACAGAGGGATGGAAGGATGGCACAGGCAATGGAAAAATATGTCATTATAGTGGCAATGTAAAGAAATTAAAAGACTTCTGACTGGGAGTCTAGAAGCTTTCCTGTTCATTAGCTCTGTGACCTTGGACAAGTCATTCCCCTTCTTGGGACCTCAGTTTCCCACCAGCAAAATGAGGGAGGCAATAGGGCAGAAAGCCTGGTATCTGATCCCCAAGGGCCCTTAGGCTTCCATGCTGACTCTGCGGTGACAGGAGTGTCACCTTCCGTCTGAACGTGCAGGTCAGCTCAGCTCCCGGAAGCAGGTTCGGGGGTCAGAGGAAGCCTGGAAGCCACAGTAGGGAAAGGCAGCCCTTGAGATGTGGCCTGGGCCTCCTGGCAGAAGACCAACTCTGACAGCTGCTCGGGAGACAGTTTGTTCCTGACCCCCTACCACTGACATCAAACTGGGAACTCTGGAGGCCGAGGCCCTGGCAGATTTGACTAACAGTCTTGAGCCTCTGTGCAAACCAGGGTCTCCTGCTGAGAGGGCCCATCAGAGATCCATGGGTCCAACAGAGGGAGCCTCTCTCTCTACTGGGGCCCCTCCCTACTCCTGAGGCCAAAGCCACCTTCCATTTTTTTTTCTCTGCAGGGGAAAAACAAATCTTTGTGCCTGCCAAACTTCCCATACCCCACACTGTGTTCTCCTGGGCCATACAATCAGGTTTCTGCTTCAGTTTCCCTGTCTAGTTTTACAAACGTTTGCTGTAGAATGAACGAATAAATCGTAATAGTGGTCGCCAACATTCATCAAGTGCTCGCTATATTCCAGACACTGTTCTACACAGCCCACGTGGATTAATTCATTTAATTCTTACAATAACCTTTGAGGTAGGGACTATTTTTCTCACTTTACAGATGAGAAACGTGAGGCAGGGGCTCCTGGCTGGCTCAGCCGGTGAAGCCTTCGACTCTTGATCTCAGGGTTGTAGATTTGAGCCCCACGTTGGGTGTAAAGATTACTTAAAAATAAAATCCTCTTTGAAAAAAAAGAAATGTAAGTCAGAGAGAGAAGTTTAAGAACTTCCCTACTGTGAAGCTGGGATTCATACCTCCGCAGTTCAGCCCAAAAGTTTGCCCCTTGCCATAGTGAATAGACAATGGACGAAAAACCTTGTTCATGACAGAGGTATCCTCGCTCCGCCACGGACGCAAGGAGAAGGGCCTCCAAGGGTCAGGTTAAGGGTTGGGAAAGTCAGGTGGGGCTTCCTGGAGAAGGTGGTACTCAGCTAGATTTTGAATCAGTGAGAGATGGGGTGGAGTGAGGGGCCCTTCTATAGGGGGGCGCAGCAGGAACAGAGAGAGGCAGTGAGGAACCGCCAGAGGCTGCAGGGGACCCAACAGCTGGGGCCAGAGCCTGCAGGGGACCCAACAGCTGGGGATGTTGGGGCCTCCAGCGGCAGCAGGGGGCGGGGCTGGAGAGGGGGCGGCACAGAAGCGCAGACAGAGCGCTTCCAGGCTCAGAGGAAGAGAAACTGGGGGAAATGAAAATGTCTTTGTGGAGGAGGCAGCCGGGCTTGGAAGACCACGAGGACTGCAGCTGGCAGACTGCGCTGAGAAAGTCATTCCAGGCAGGGGAAAAAGCACGGAGGTGGGAGAGTGGGAGAGAAATATTTAGGGAAGCATTTGATTTGGCAGGAGGAGAAGAGCGTTCATTGCACAGTGACTGCTGAGACACCGGCAAAGGCCAGGCGCAGAATTCTGCCCTGCCGAGGACTGGCTGGAGTTCCGTCAGAGACAGTTTTAGGCCCCAGCTGTGTGCTGCTGGATGGGTCGCTTCAGAGGCTCGGTTTCCACATCTGTAAAATGGAGCTAAGAGATGACCTAAGAAGTGTGCTCAGAGGCTCAAAAATGAATTCGTGTGTGGAAGGACTTTGTAAAGCCTAAGGAGTTCGCCCTGTCCGCCGGTCCCCACACTGCCAGCAGAATCACCACGCAAGCTTTTAAAAGACACGGCCTAGCACAAGGCAGCTCAGCCCCGTGGAATCAGAAGAGGGCTTGGACAGGCAGCCTTTGTCTTCCAGCTCTTCTTTTCTATTATTTCCTCACGTGGTCCTGATGCTCTATTAACTTTAGATCTGCCAGCTTCTGACCGCTGGAAAGAGGAAAACGCAGCAAGAAAAATAGATTCGGGAGGTTCGTGGAAATACGTTGGATTTGGCGGGTTTTCTGGTCAGGGCTTGACAGCTACGATAAGGGGGAGAAAAAGACCTTTTAGCTTTCTCAAAACAGGGGAAATGAGCAAGGCAACGGAAGGGACTCCTGGTGCCTTTGACCTCCAGTCTGGAGAGTTCTAAGAAAAAAAGAAATCCTCACCCAATGACCCTCTGCTGGAGTGTGGCTGGTCAAGGAAATCAATGAAAAGCACGCAGCGCCTACAGCTTACACCATTTTTGCATCTGTGTTCATTCATTTGATCCTCCCTATGTCCCTGTGACGTAGGGCTTTTTATTTATTCCCATTTTCCAGGGAAGGAAACTGAGGCTCAGGGGAAGAAAGGGACTAGCCCGAAGTCCATAGGTAGGTGAGGCTAGAGCCATGGTTTGCCTCTGGGACACTTCGGTCCCGAGGTCTCTCTTACTATGCTACATTTTGCTTTTGTGTGGATTGTACAAGGAGCACGGGAGCCGTGACTACTGTGCAGCTCTGCAAAAAACAGGTTGTGTGACGTTGGACGGACCTCTTGCCTTCTCTGGGCCTCACCACAGTCAATCTGTGTGGTTGTTAAATGATTATTTAACAGGAATTAAATGATGTAATGACTTTTAAAGTATCCAGCACAGTCCCCTGGCATGTGGTTAACAGTCAGGATGGGGGGGGGGGAGAATGATGACAAAGGGAGTGGCAACGTAATAGAACAAAGGACCAACTTTGCCAGGCAGAGGGCTTCCTGCGGGAGGGGAACCTGGACAGAGACTTGAAGAATGTAGAGGTGCTCCCCTCCCTCATCTCCCTCCCCCAGTTCCAGGTGCCTAAAGGCCTAGAGCTTTAAATGTGTAAGAAGGGGTGCCCAGAAATGAGGCTGAAGAGGTGGGGGTAAGGGGCGGGGGCATATCTCATGGGCCTTGAATGCCAAGCCAAGGAGTCTGGCTTTTGCCACTGAAAGGTTTTAAGTAGACAAGTGTCATGATCAGTTTTGCAGATTTGGAGTTTAGGAAGGTTATTTTTGCTGCAGTGTAGACAGCGGACAAGGGAGGTGGGTAGGGCTGATGGACATTCCCCACCCAAAGCCCAAGTCAGGGAAGATGAGGGAAATGAGTTTCAGAAACTGCCTCCAGCCACCAACCAAGGTGTGAAGGGCTGTTCATCTTGTGTATTGCAGAAGCCTGGATCCTTCCAGCCCAGCCAGCTAGGCCCTGCATACAAAGGCCAGTGGGAGTTAGCATCCCCCTTGCCCCCACCCCCTGAGTTGGGGGGGTTGATTGTTGATTATTTATCTCCATTTCTCAGATGCCCAGCAGGAGCCTCACTCCGAAACTCCAGAAACTCCACATCGAGGGAGGGGAGGATGAAAGTCTCCAGGCCGGGGCCCAGGGGGATTGTACTGAAAGAAAGCTCCCTCCCCCACAGGGAAGGGGGCTAGAGAGTCAGATGGCCATTCCCCAGTCCCTTCCCCTCCCAAGCCTGCCTCTACATCTCCCTGATGGGAGATGTCGAGGTATAAGAATCCTGGCAATTAACACGGCAGGACGGTGCTTCCTGTGAGCCAGATACTGCTTTACTTTACTGTTCACTTCTCCTAACAGCCTCTTTTGCAGCTGCAGAACCTCAGAGAGCACAGGCCCCTTGCTAAGATCACGCAAAGCCGGGCAGCGGCGGGGCTCTAAACCCTGTCCAAGCTCAGGGCCCTCACCAAATGCTTTCTTGGGGTCTCCTCCCCCAGGCAGGGAGAAGGGTCTGGGAAGGGCTCTCCGTCCTCCTGAGAGCACAGGGCTGCACAGCGAACGATTAGGGGGTGCCGAGTTGAATCGCAGCTGCGCATTTATTATGAGCTCAACTGTGAGGAAGTGACCGGACGCAAAGGAGTACAATTTCAAACACTGATGAGAAGTCTGGCTGCTCGGCCCTCTGGCCTCCTAGTTCGGGCAGCTGGGTTTCTAATTGGGGGAGGACAATGGGCAGAGGCAGAGGACAGAGGAGAGCTCTTCCGGTCCCACACTGATAAGACCAGGCTCCCAGCCTTCTCCCCGCACCTCCCTGATGGGCAGGGTCTGTGGGTCTCACCCAGGTGAGCACCGTCTACAGGACCTACACAGGGACTGGCTGCAGGGGAAGCCTCGCGAGAGCACTTTGTGCTCCGGGTAGCCGATTCCGGTTTGCTGCCCTGAGACTGGGGTAGCGGCCTCTACTCCTCCTTCCCCATCTCTACGTACCTCCCTCGTTTCCCAGGCAGACAGACAGACAGACAGACGCACACACACAAGCCCAAGCAACTTTTTGTAATTAAAAAAAAAAAGTAATAAAGAAATAAGAAGCAAAAAGACTGGGAGTGCAAGTCTGGGCCACTGCAGGGAGAACATTGCCCAATCTCTGCACCCAGGGGCCCTCTCCACAACAGGGGGTTCCTGGGAGGTCCAGGGTTCAAGACCAAAGCCTCCTTCCACCCCTGGGCTTGATACCTCTGGGGTGCCTGACAACTTGTCTACGTGTGTTGAGACTCAAACTCACCCCCCTCCCCAGCCCCAGCCCCACATTGGAAATGCATCCACCAGGCAATTCCTCTCCCAATCCCCATTTTTAAAAGTTTTTGTTTTGTTTTGTTTTGTTTTGTTTTGTTTTGAGATGCCTTCCTGACCTTATAAACATAAAGGGGGTGAAGAGAGGATGAGCTGCAGAGGGAGGAATAAATGGTGCCTCGTCACACACGCAGTTTCCCTTCTTAGAAATCCGACCAGAAGTCCACGGTTCCCTTCAGAAAAAAGAAGTCGCTGCGTTCCCTCTCCTCTCCGGCTAGTTTCTCTGCGGAAGCCTGCCTCTCTCCCCTCTGCGGGTTCGTCTTTCAGCCAGTCTGCTTCTCGCTAATGTCTCTGGACCTCTTTCACTCATTTAAAAAAAAAAAAGGAGGGGATGAACGCGAGAAGAGGGAACCCTCACCCACCCAATCTCTTTCTTACCAACGTCCCCCACCCTCTCTTTGACTCGCGCGCGCGCGCGCGCACCCATACACACACACACACACACACACACACACACACACGCACTCTCGCGACCTCCAGATGTTCCCGACCGTGCTGCCATCTGCTGAGGTTGCTCAGGAGCTCTGGGGGAGGGGGCAGGGATCCCGGTTGCAGGAAGCTGGGAGCTAGGCCGACTGGAGTGGGCGAGAGCTGCGTGCGCACTTTTGAGACGCTCCCTAGGGTGGAACCCGGGCACGGCTAGGGCTTCGCAGGCGGGCGGGGGGCGGGGCGGGCGCGCGCCGGGAAAGTCGGCACTTTGGCGACACTCCCTAGGTCGTTGGGCGGCGGGCCAGAGCCGCCACTGGGCGCCGGGAGGGCGGGGGGGCTCCCAGCGGCGGGCGGGGGCTGGGGGGCGGGCCGCGCCGCGCCGAGAAAAGCGCCGGCCGGAGGGCCCGCGGCCGGGCCGCCTGGGTGAGCGCGCCGAGGCGGCAGCGGCGCAGGCTTCCAGGTGGGTGTGGGTCCCGGGCGGAGCCCGAGTCCGCGCTGCGGGCGAAGGTCCGGAGCCCCCGACCTCAACCTCGCGGCCCCATCCGGCGGGCAGGCGGGCGGGCGGCGCTGGACTCTCGGGGCGGTCCCCGGGCCCCTCAACTTTTCCTGGATCCAGGGCGTCGGCAGCGGCTGCGGGGCGCCCGGGGCTCGGTCGGGGTAGGGAACCCGTACCAAGGGGAGAGGGCTTCCAGGAGACAAAGGCTCTGGGCGCGGGCCGGGGGCCGGCGCCTCTGGGGTCTTTGTGCGGACACGTGCATCACGCGTTTGTGGGTCTTTGTAGATTTGGATCCAGGGACGTGCATCTGCCCGCGCCTTTGTGTGTCCGTGGCTTTGTGTGGCTGTTTCGTGCCTGTGTCCACGTTTTGTGGGCCCGCGTTTGGTTGTGGGTGTGGGTGGGCTCATCGTCGTGTGTCCGCGTACGTGGTCTGTGCCTGTCGACGTGTCTGGGTTGGATGTCCGTGGAGTGTGTGCGCGCCGAGAGCCAGACACCGCCCCAACTCCTCGCTCCCCTGCTGTCCACCCGGGCCCCAGACTTGACTTCAAACTTTTCTCCTGGTTCCTCAGGCAACTGCCCCCGTCCCCCTCCCGCTGCAGCCGGGGCGGGGGCGCTGGCAGCCCTCCCCTCCTTCACCTCCTGGGGTCCTTAGAGCCGCGAAGGGATAGAATAGGATGGGGGGGTGATCAGCCGCGCTAGGGGACTCGCCCAGGCCAGGGCTGGGCGGAGCGTGCCGGACACCCCAGCCGACCCAGCTGGGAGAGGAGAGGTAAGCGGCCAGTCCTGGGCTCCGGCGGGGGGCGGGGGGCGGGGGGGAGGCTGGAGACAGGAGCGGAGACGGCAGCCGGTGTTGCCCGCCCCGCGCTTCTCGGAGGGAGTGTATGTGACCGAGAGAGACGTGTCTGCTTGGCGAGAGGCCGGCCCCAGCCGCCGGCTCCGCTTTGAGATCCGCTCTCTGCTGGCGTCCCGCCCCCGGGGGGTGGGGGGAGCAGTCCTCCGACCCAGTAGGTGAGGAGGCGACGGCTTCTGGGATCCCGGCACTTACTGGTTCCCAGTGGGACGCCACGGGCCCACTGTCCGGCTCTGAGCGAGCTGCTGAGCCTGTCGGAGTCGCGGTCACCCTGTTGTGGTTGGGGCGAGAGAACTCCCTCTGGGTGCCCAGCGTGCAGTCGGGATTACCCGCGCTGCGGGATTCGGCCTGAGAGCCGTGCCGCCCACACTTGAGGTGACTCAGGAACTTCTCCGATCCTTCCTCCCTGCCTGCTCTACCCTTCAGATAAGTCCAGACTTGCGGAGCCTTAGGTCTGACCCGAGCGGGAGCGCTGAGGGGTGGGAGCCTGCTGGGCCTTTGATCCTGAGTCGAAGAGATAGCCCTAACACCTTCCCTTCCCTGCCCCCTCACCGCCCCCCAACCCTGGCGCAGTCTTTAACCTCGAGTTTTGGGGATGCTGCAGATGTGAAGGAGGGCCACGAGCCACTCACCTGGGAAGAAGGCAACCGTGGGCACTTTCCTTTCCGGGCCTCAGTTTCCCTTCTGGAAAGGAAGGTGTGGACAACTTCTCCCCTCCCTTTCTGTTGTGGCTGACTGGTTGAGACCCCAGAACCTGGAAACACTTTGATGTTTAACACACGCCTCCGTTCTGTCTTGAGCAGTTCCCCAGGCAGTAATTTGCTGTATTGAATGGGGAGAGGTGGCTTTGAAGTTAGGGAGGGATGAAGTGAGGTGGGCCTGGAGCCCCTGCAGCCCGGGAAAGGAAGGCTGGAATGCAGCTGTGGGGGGAGGCCAGGGGACTGTGCCAGGGAAGCAGGAAGTGTCTAGCACTGCATGGCTGTGTATTCTGATAACACCACAGAGGTGGTCACCTCGTGGACTATAAGATGTAAGGTGTGTGTTGGGGTGGGGTGGGGTGGGGATTGGAATTCCTCTGGGAGGGAGGGGAGGGGCCAAATATGAGGACCTTCAATGACAGGCCGAAGAGCTGGGATTTGAATCTGCAGGTGGGAAGCTGCTGGAGCATTTAAACCAATCAGGGTGGGATTGGTAATTTCAAGAAAACTTCCTCTGTCTTGTGGGCAGTGCTGGAGACTGGGAGACCACTCTGCAGGCACAGTTAGAGTGAAGAATCTAGATTTTACTCCCGCTCCATGGCTTCTTAGCCCTGTGAGCTTGGGCAAGTAACTTTACCTCGGATTCTGTCTCCTCATCCTTCAGATGTGAGCAGCAGTAATTCCTGTCTCACTGATCCATTGTGAATGCCAAATAGGATGATGAGTCCCCGTGCTAACGAAATGGGACGAGTTTGTGCTGTGCCTTACAGTGCTGGATTGCACTGTCAATGGAGGCAGAGACAGCTTCACCTGCGGTCCTCAACCTGATTTCACCACCTGGCAAAGCCCAGAGTCTCCTGCAAGCTTGGGCCAGTTTCGTCCTCACCAAGCAGGAGGAAGCTTTCTGTCCAGGACATTTCATTCATCTGGTGTATCCCCTTTCGTGTGGCCAGGCCCCACGCAGGCGATGAGGAGGACACCGATCCAAAGATGGTCACAGACCACGAAGTGTATCATATTTTGACATGAGCAGCCCAGGGGCCAGGGGAGCCTAGGGCGACAGTGCTTGTTAAACAAAGAAAAGAAAGGCAGCTCTGTCATCTTCTCATCTTTGTCAGAGGAACAGCCTGTGCAAAGGCGTGGGGCCCTAGAAGCAAGCCAGGCTTCTAGTCTGGCAAGCTG
This sequence comes from Ursus maritimus, assembly GCF_017311325.1. Classification (NCBI taxonomy): domain Eukaryota; kingdom Metazoa; phylum Chordata; class Mammalia; order Carnivora; family Ursidae; genus Ursus; species Ursus maritimus. Next base: position 11,266,642 of record NW_024424008.1, read on the forward strand.
TCTCTGTGGGATGGGTTTCAAGTGGGAGCAATGGTGAGGTCCCAGGCTTCTGTTGGGATTGTACTGTGGCGCCCAGTAAGGCTGACAGTTGGAGGCAGGGGGCCAGGAACAGCGCTGTTGTAGCGGTCCAGGCCAGGAGGGCTCCTGAGCTGAACCTGGGCAGGGCGAGGTCACTGCCCGGCTTGCGGGGTGAGAGAGGCGAAGACGGTGACCCACCTACGCAGGGATAGCCGCCAATTCGCATTCTGTCCTCCTTGTGCACAGATGACACTCCCGCTTCAGCCTGCTTTGGCTCTGCAACCTTGCGAGACCCCCTTCCCAAGTCCCTGATAGATCCTGGTCGGCATTCGTAGCGCAGACAGGGCCCTGGATGGTGCGCCAGGAGAGAATCCAAGGCTCCGGATGCATTTCGGATTCTTTAAACTCTGCCCCTGCCTCACCTTCAGATCTGCTGGTGTCATAGCTCCTTTTCCTTTCCTGGCCCCTGAAAGCAGTCATGAGGGGGCAGGAACCCCCGTGCAATGAGCACCAATGTGCGCCAGGCCCGGGACTGTGTCTTCATTTTACGTTGTGTAATCATCCCGGTGACCTGCTGGGAGCAATACCACAATTCTCACCACGTTACAGAGGAAGCCTCGGACTCGGGTGAGGGCACACGCAAGCCTCCCAGCAGGAGAGGCTCTCGGGTTGGAGTCCGGTCCGCCTGGCTGCAAAACCCATCCCCTCGCCCCAGACTGCCTCCCCGTGAGTCCACACAGGCTGCCTTCCAGCGAAGGCAACTTGGCAAGCTTCAGGAAGAAGACGTGCTGGACGGAGGTAATAGTCTTGGGAGCCGTGTCCATTTCCCTGTAGATCGTCCTCCTCGGGCAAGGTCACTGGGCCCAACTGTGCCAGGGATAATGTCATAGAGGAGGCCAGGCACTGGCTGTCAGAGGACCTGGAGCCTGAGTCCAGCCCCTGTCCTCACTGGCTGTGTGATTCTGGACAGAGCACCGAACCCCTCTGGGTCTCTTCGCGGAGCTGTAAGAGAGACACAGTGCCAGCCAACCTGCTGATCCTGCAAGGTGACTGAACGGATCATAGCGGAGGCGGCGGAAAGGTTAAGAGGCGTCCTTTGGTGCAGTGGTAGTATTCGGCATGCCTGGTGCCTCTCCCTGTGTTACCCGCTCTGCCAGCTCCGGTGCTCAGCGCAAGGACATACACATCAATGCGACTCCAGCCCTGCTCGCAGGACAGACAGGGAAACGTAATCACAGTCCAGCACGATCAGCTCTAGCCGTCGCCCACACAGGCCCATTTGTAAGTTGAGTCCCAGTGGTATAAGGAGGGATTTGGAGCTCAGACGTCTGGGTTTGAGCCCTGGTTCCTCTACGACCCAGCTGAATACTATCAGTCTCGTCTGCGAAAATAGGGACAGTGATCCCCATGGGCAAGGACTGTGATGAGGTAGAAACAAGATGGCGGCATAGAAGGTGCGTGGTGAGCTGACGTGTTGGTACAGATGTGTGGCATTAGCGATTCTGTTGGGAGAGTCAGCCCTCAAGGCCCTGAAATTCTTTCTGCCTTGCGTTTCCAGAGCTGATGTGGGGGTGGGGGTGGGGGGCAGGACGTTCGCGGAATTTCCACCTGGGGATTTCGCTGGCATCGGCCCAAGTGAGCTCATGGCAGAGAGAACAGGGTGGGAGGCAGCTCAGCACTGAGCAGCCTGTCTCAGGTGGGTGCTGGGGCCCTGGTCCAGCCCAAGGCTCAGCCTCCCACCCACCTTCTGCCTGTGCCAGCGGCTCCCTCTTGCAGTTGTGGTGAGGAGCTGGCAGACCTTTGGCCCAGAAATGCTGCGGTAGGGCACCAGGGGTAGGCACCTGGGGCCAGGAAGACCTAAGCCAGAACCCCAAGCTCTAGGTCGGTCTCAGAGAAGAAGGAGGGAGTTTGGGGCCTGGCCAGCCAACACCAGCACGCTGTCCAGAGAATGTTAGTATAAGCAGTCACAGACCTGCCCGGGGCTTGGCACTGCGCTGGGTCCTTGACGGGGGGGGGACATAAAGAAGAATGACACGGCCATTGCCTTCTGGAAGCTCAATGATTCATCGCCGTCATCAACTGCCACACATGGAGCACTTAGCATGTGGTAGACATTGAGCTGAGTGTTTCACATGCTATCCCATAATGCTTTGACCAACCCCTTGTCGTCGCCCCTATTGAGGACACCGAGACCCAACAAGGTTGGCACTTGCTAAGGCGTGCAGGCCCGGGGCTGGCCTTCCACTTGGGTCTGAGTGCCGCAGCTGATCCTGAATTGCTGGCCTGCTCCCTCAGCCAAGTGTCCGCCATGGCCTCCCGGCCTGGCTCTGACCCCAGCGGGTGGAAGGGATGTACAGGTGAGGAAGGCAGGGTCACGGCCCAAGCCGCTCACACCTGAAGTCAGGAGACAGGCAGGTAAATCACAGGAGAGAATGCAGTCCGTATGCACCCGAAGGAGGCGCGCGGACGGCGTGAGAGGCCCAGGGCGGGAGCCGCAGCTCTGGGGCCCGAGTGGACAGAACAGGCCAGGGCCACGGCGGGCCAGGTGGATGCAGGCGCTGCAGTCAGGCGTGGGGACCCGGGTCCTGGGCCCTGCTCTGCCGTTTCCTTGTTGTCACTACCCCCGCTGGGCCTGTTTCCCATGATCTCTGGGGGACCTTCCAGTTCCCCACCCTGAATTCTCCAAGTTTGAGGAGGTGCGAGCAAGGGCCAAGAGTTGTTCAGAGCTCCTCACCGTAGGTTCAGGTCAAGATGGGGGCTCAGCTGGGGGAGGGAGGACCGTGGGGACAGCGTGCCTCTGTGGCAGAGTGAACTTGATGTCTGTAGGTAGAAGGAGAGGTTGGGAGGGCTTTGAGAAGGGGAGTGATGTGGCCACAGCTGTCCTGGGGGCTGTCCGAGCAGGCCCTCGCTGGGAAGGAGAGCTGCCTCGAGTCTGTTAGTAAATAACCATGTGGCTCTTGCTTCTGACCTCTCAGGGCCATCAGCCAACTTTCCTTAGAGTCACAGTCACCAAGGAATAACTCCTGGCCCCAGCCCAGAGGACCTTATGCTATGTGCCCCTAACCCAGGGTGGGTAGTTTCTAAGCCCTCGTGTTCTGTAGGCTGGCTGACCAGGGTCTTTTATCTGCAGGGTGGGGTTTGGAGAAGAAGTGCTACATCTTGGGCCAAAGATCCCTTTTCTCCCTTCCTTAGATGGTGGTCACCTGTCTGCCTTTCCCTTTCTCCCCAGGGTAGATCACAGGTCCCAGAGGGAGGCAGAGTCCGTACCGTTACATAGATGGGGAAACCGAGGCTCAAAGAAAGAAAACTGTGAAGGTCACACAGGTGGAATGCTGGGCACTAGAATCCGGTTCTTCTGGGTCCAAGGCAGGTGTTAGCGATCTTATTCTGACTTGCTCTCCTGTCCCACTGCTGGTATGTAAGCCTCGTGAGGACGGGGGCCTTGTCCCGCCACCCCCCCCCAACATACACCTCCCGTGGCCTCGCACGGCGCCCTGCACTCGGTAGAGATTTAGTGAATGCTTCTGGTACGTGTTGACGTCCTGAGACACTGGAGATGCACGGTCTGGGCTAAACGTCTCTCTCCCCGCGAAGCCGGAGGAGCTGAGGCTCAAAGAGGAGAGGGGACTTGTCCACAGGTGTGAGCAGGCCAGGCTGGGGCTCCTGACTGTCCCCCAGGGTCAGTCTTGTCACCATGCACAGTCGTCCTGTTGCCTCCCCTTCACCCCCAGAGAGTGATGAAGGGATTGGGGGAGGGCCCCTGGGGGACTCCTGCGCCACAGCGGGGGAGAGGCACAGGCACTCATCAACCGCATGTCTGCCTCGTCCTGGCGCTGTGGTCTCTGGTCCTCACAACGACCCCTTGAGGAAGGTGGTGTTGTCTTCATTTTAGGTGAGGAAACAGCTGAGAGAGAGGAAGTCACTTCCCGAAGTTGCCAGGATCGTAGCTCCTTCAGAGCCGAACTGATCAGAGGGAATGGATCCCAGAATGACATCTGGAGGGCCACCCCTGACCGGTGGCAGAGGCCTCCTAGAACAACAAGTCGGGAAAAGCTCTGGGGCGCTGCACAGTTTCCCCAGGAAGGGGCGCTGTGATTGAGCAAGGACCTCCACAGCGGATATGGCTATAGGTCCGATCGAAAGGCGCTCTTTCCATCATGTGGCCTCCACCCCCCCCACCCCGGGGCCTCATTTCTCTACGGGAAGATTCAGCTTCCCAGTCTCATCTTCACACCTATCTTCTCTAAGGCCGATGGGGCCAGCATCACTGTCCCAGATTCATAGTCTAAGGAACTGGTCCGGAGAGGTAAAGTGACTCGCCCGGTTCACACTGCAGGTTAGCACCCAAGGTTTCTGGTGGTTTCCATCAAGGGGAACTCAACATTCCTCATCCCTTCTCAGATCCAGCAGCCCTATGGAGAAACAGTGTACCTTCTGGGAAAAAACTGCTCTCCCAGGGGATGCCCATAAGAGCTTTGACATGTTCCATATGTGTGAGCTGAAGGAAGGAGGAAGAGAGATGGGTCAGGCCTGCCTGCTGGCCTCCACCCACCTGCTCCCTGTCTGTGGGGGAAGGCAGGGTAACCCACACTGCAGTCTTCCCATGTGCTAGGCAGACGAAACCATTCTGTTTCGTCTCCACCACAGTCCTGTGAGCTGGCTATTCACATCTCCGTTTTCCGGATGGGGAGACTAAGGCTCAGAGATTGTGGCTAGCCAAGATCGGAGAAAGCCGAGATGGCCATGGTCTTTTAGGAGGCTCTGTGAGTATGTTTGTCAGTGTGTTTTATATATATTTCTCCTGTAAGAGAGGAAATAGGGGAGAAAAGGAGATTAAGACATGTTTAAATCACTCAAAGTTCTACCATCTAAAGAAAAACTACTGTTATGTGGATATATTTTCTTCTAGACTTTCCAAAATTAGGATTTGGGTTGGTTGTGTGTGGGGTTTTTTTTAATGCATAGTTATAATTTTCCTAGACATGCAATTTGTCCTTATGATACCTAACATTATGGCATCAGCCCCCTCTATGAGGCTGCCAACTTTTCTGAGCATGATTTTTATGGACTCCGTAAGACCCCCAGGAGACTTCAACGTCCATCCTGAGTGGGCTGGGAAGTCCTAGTCTGGAATCAGGAGACCAGAGCCTGAACATGGGCCACCACCCCCTCACTAGGGGCCGTGGACAAGTCACTGCACGATGGGTCACAGGCTCCACATCACTCCAGTGCCTGGTGGCACACCCTGCTCTGTGGCCCTCGTGCCATCCAAACAGCAAAGGCCTTTTGTGAACTATAAAGAGCCGCACCCCTGGCCAGAATATTCCTTATCTTCCCTCAGTCTCCCCCTGAGAAAGTTCTGCCTTCCCCTTGGCTCCTGAGCCTTTTGCTAAGGGCTTGGCGCCACAGTGCCAGGCCCTAGCATCTCTGAGACACTCACACAAAGGCACCCCTCCCGATGTCACCCCAGAGGGGATCTCCTCTGGGCAGGACAGGGACACCGGCCCACACCTCAGAAGTCGTAAGGCACCGGGGATTCTTCCTTCCTCTTGACTGCGTGGGACACCCCGGAGAGGTCTCTGGGCTGTGTCGCGAGCTCACAAAAGCCCCGAAGCCACTGAGTATTAAAGACCGTGGCACGCGCGTCTTCACAGCTGCCAGTGGCAAAGCAGAGCCTGGCCTGAGCTCTCTGGCCATGTCGTGGCCGTGTCGCTCTTCCTTTCCCAGCCAAGTACAGAAGCGCGCGTTCCGCTTGGCCCGAACCAGGTCGGAGGTTACCAAGGCCTGGGTTCAGTTCTCATCGTCCCTTTCCTCTAAAGTGGACCCAAGACTGCTGACCGCCTGGCGTGACTGCAGATGTGGGGGGGAATGTGCGTCCAGCACTGGCCCGTCGTGAGGACCGGCTCGGACTGTCCCCGTCAGCATTTGCCACCGGGAATGGCCAGGCCTGGCCCAGAACAGGGGCCCTGGCAGAGGTGGCCGCTGTGCAGGGCTGGGCGCGGACCAGCGCAGTTATGCGGGTGGGCCTCGGTCTGTGCTCCCGCTCCCTTTACGTCAGCTGTCCTGTCTCCAGTGGCCTGGTGATGACCACCTTGCGTTCGTGCCCGGCTCCTCACAGTTCGCATTGCGCTTTGGTGGGAGCTGAATCGCCTCGTGTGAAGAGGGCAGGGCAGGAGTGACCGCCTTGCGGAACAGAGGACAGGCGGGGGCCTGGGGAGGCCGGTAAGAGGCCCTGCTCTGGAGGAGAGGGTTGGGGCTGTGTCGGGCTGCCGGTTACATAAGCAGGAGCTCACGAGGGGCCATCTGGCATTTAATAGGCACATTGTATAATCACCTTTGGGAACCAAAGGGTAACCTCGGGGCCTTTGTGTGTGTGTGTGTAGTGTTTGTTTAAACCCCAGGAAGGGTGCGTGTGGGCAGATCGGCTTGGCCGGGAAGGTGGGGCTCTGAGTGGTAATGAACCCCTGTGGTGAGAAACTCATCCAGCAGAACAAAGGGGGCCTGGAGCAACTCAATATTTTCCTTTTGGTTCCAGACATTGGAACACTCTGTCCTGCCTCAGTTGGGACCAAGCCCAGGATGCACCTGGGCCGGGTTTAATCCTCAAATTGGACTCTACAAAAGAAAGGGGTGGGAGAGGAGAGGCCCACAAGGAGGGGGGCGGAGAGAAGAGCCCCACTTCTCGCTGACCCTGGGCAGAGCCGGAGTGCGGATCAGATGGCTGCCCCTTTAAAGTTTCATGTAGGGCTGGTAATGCTATCCTGCTGTTCCCTCCCCACCCACCCCTCCCTGAGGGCCAGTGGGAGGGATGGGTGTGGGGGAAGACTGAGCAGGGGGGCAGGGCAGGGCCACCCCAGATGAAGAGACCTGCTGGGGTGAGGCTGAGTGCCTTCTGTCTCCCGGCAGAGTGGCCGCTGTGTGGCAGGAGGGAGGTAACCACAGACTGTGCTGTGAGAGGCTTCACAACTCAACCCTCTCTCATCCCCCTGCAAGCCCCTCCCGCAGCACCTCTGTCTGCAGAGCTGCCGTGGGTGTGAACTCAGGCTGTGGGTGGGTGTGAGGAATGAATGCAACAACATACATGGAGTGCCCGGCATCGCCGGCAGCTACTGTTATAATTGTACAGGGAGGGAAACTGAGGCCAGGGAGGGAAGTAGCTTGTGTTATAGCATGTGTCAGTGGGAAAAGCCCCTCTTGGGCTTCTCTCCGCTGGCCACCTCCCCAGTCCTGGAGGAAGCAGATGAAAAGAGGGGAATTGGGATTGAGCAGGCCTGGGTTCTAATCCTGCCCTGCTTTTCCTAGTTTGGGAGAAAACCCTGTTCCTCTGTGAGCCTCTAGTTCTTCATCTGTATAATGAAGGAACCAGCCCAGCTGCCTGCCCTTGGTCAAAGGAAGGGCCAACAGGGCATAATAGCTGCATCAGCTGTGGGTAGGGACAAGGCAAGGGAGAAGGGGCTTGGGACAGGTGTCCCCAGAACCCATCTGAAAGTCTAGGCACAGGGTCCCCAGTTGGAATAAGGATCCTGCCTCTGGAGAACAGGCCAGGGAGTGGACTCAGGACTAGGGACTCAGCTGTTGTTACCCACGAAAGGGGTAGGGTGGGAACAGTCACTGCAGGCCCCCCTTACAGGGAGAGGCTTCAGTCTCGGGGATGGAGTGTGGGTCTCAGACATGGCTCAGCCACTGCCACACCACGACAGTGAGTCATGCTTCCTCTGTACTCCATCCAGGTCCTTCCCCCCGTACATGTGGCCGTGCATAGCTCTCTGAACCTTCCACATCTCAGTTCCCTCTTCGTGAAGTGGCCACGGAATAGCGCCTTGAGTTTCTGCCATTATGAGGGTTAAGTGGGACTGCGCGGGAGGCGGGTAGTGCAGCGCCCAGCACCCAGCACTTGCTCAGCAGAGACAGATGGAGGACCGGAGGCTGTCAGAGCTGGAGAGGGCAGCCAAAGACCCATCCAGTCCAGGAGGGTTCCAGCAGGGTGGTAAGCAGGCTGGAAGGTTCCAAGTGCCCACCCTCACATCAGCCAGAGCATGCCTGCCTTTACGTGCTCATCTTTTTTTAAGCAAGTGTTCCGCTGCTCCGCCGATCTGGCCTAACCCCTTCACCATACAGGTGGAGAGACTCAGGCCAGAGAGGAGCAGGGACCAGGGTGTTTGGGGGAGCAACCTGGGAGGACAGGACTGGCGGTGGCAACGTTCGGCTATGCCTAGATACACCGGCTCGAGGCTTCTGTGCTAGGGCGAGAACCATCTGGTATGGGGTACCCGCTGCCGTCCCTCACCTGTGGCTCTCTTTCCAGCCCCCACCATGCCGTGGCCCCTGCTGCTGCCCCCGCTGCTGTTGCTGCTGGCTGCGAGCGGGGCCCAGACGACCCGGCCATGCTTCCCCGGATGCCAGTGCGAGGTGGAGACCTTTGGCCTCTTCGACAGCTTCAGCCTGACCCGCGTGGATTGCAGTGGCCTGGGCCCCCACATCGTGCCCGTGCCCATCCCTCTGGACACGGCGCACTTGGACCTGTCCTCCAACCGGCTGGAGACCGTGAACGAGTCGGTGCTGGCCGGGCCGGGCTACACCACGCTGGCTGGTCTGGATCTCAGCCACAACCTGCTCGCCAGCATCTCGCCCACCGCCTTCTCCCGCCTTCGCTACCTGGAGTCGCTTGACATCAGCCACAATGGCCTGGCGGCTCTGCCGGCGGAAAGCTTCACCAGCTCACCCCTGAGCGACGTGAATCTCAGCCACAACCGGCTCCGGGAGGTCTCGGTGTCCGCCTTCTCCACCCACAGCCAGGCCCCGGCGCTGCACGTGGACCTCTCCCACAACCTGCTCCACCGCCTGGTGCCCCAGCCTGCGGGGGCCGGCCTGCCCACGCCCGCCATCCAGAGCCTGAACCTGGCCTGGAACCGGCTCCGCACCGTACCCGACCTCCGGGACCTGCCCCTGCGCTACCTGAGCCTGGATGGGAACCCGCTGGCCGCCATCGGCCCGGGCGCCTTCAGGGGGCTGGCGGGCCTCACGCACCTGTCACTGGGCAGCCTGCAAGGTCTCCCCCAGCTGGCGCCCTACGGCTTCCGCGAGCTGCAGAGCTTACAGGTCTTGGACCTGTCGGGCAACCCCAAGCTCAAGTGGGCAGGAGCCGAGGTGTTCTCAGGCCTGGGCGCCCTGCAGGAGCTGGACCTGTCGGGCACGGGCCTGCTGCCTCTGCCCGACACGCTGCTCCTCCAGCTGCCCGCGCTGCAGAGCGTCCGCGCCGGCCAGGGGCTGTGGTGCCGGCGGCTGGTGCGGGGGGGCGCCTACCCTCGGCAGCCTGGCTCCGGCCCCAAGGTGGCCCTGCACTGCGTGGACACCCGGGACTCGGCTGCTAAGGGCCCCGACACTTTGTGACAAATGGCGTAGCCTGGGGCCACATAACGGACTGCTGCCCTGGGCTCCCTTGGGGCCCGGGTAACTTATATTTTCATGTGCCAATGCCAGGGGGCACCCTGCGGGCGTCTGTGGCAGCATCCTCGGAAGAGAGCTGCGGACCTGGGGAGAGGCTTTGGAGCAGGAACAAAGTCTTGCCCCTTTGTGTCGTCCCCCAAACCATAAGTAGAAGGTCTTCGATGCCAAACCAGACAGCAGTCCCCTGCTGTCCTTCCCCACTTGTCCCCGAAGTGCCTTCCCTCAGGCCTGGGCCAGCCTGACCCGTGACAGGAGGAGGGTGGAAGGGAGCCACTGCTGCCGGGCGGAGGTCAGGCCACGGCTGAGCATCCCCCTGGGCCCGCGGTCCAGTCACTCAGGGGCACGGGCTGCCTTTCTGAGGTAGCCCCCTCTTTGCTCTGGGCACATGAGGCCCACCTCATCCTTTTCTTTTCCTCTGGAACCCTGGGTAGGACCTTAGTCATGGAAGGAGCTGGAGAAAAAGTCAAGTGCACTGCCCCATGAGACAGACGGGGCAACTGAGGTCTAGAGAAGGAAAATGGCTACTCTGAGGCGCCACGGCGGAGGCGTAACCAGCCCAGCGCCCTGCCTTGCAGTGAGGCCCTTTGCACTTTTCTGTCTTCTCTGAATCATGCCCTTTGTCCCCTCCTGGGCTCCCCCATCCTGTCATTTGTGCGCTTTCCCTGTATTCCCAGGACCAGCAAGGGCCTCGGAGGTGGGACTCTGGGCCCCGAGACCAGCTGTGCGGCCCAGGTTAAGTCAGTTCACCGCCAAGCCTCTGAAGCTTATCCCAGCCCTACCAGTTTCCCACTCTGGCATGGGGTCCCCCAGCATCAAGACTGGAAATTCATCCATTGACCCCTGAGGTGTACTGCAAGGAGTTGAGGCAGGCCTGGAAACCCCAAGGGGCCTCCTGGATGCAGCCCCCACTGGCCCTGAGCCCCACAGCCTGTCTCCCCCATCCATCAGGAGGCAGGTACGCCCATCAGAGTTTATGCTGCACCCCAGATGACATCTCAGCTTCCCAGCCCTGGGCACTTTCCTTAGTCTTTGTTTTATAAAAGTTGTTGCTTTTGTAAAGGACTGTCACTTCAACCACCCCACCCCCCACCCCTGCCGGCAGGGGATGGAAACCTGTCATTTGTAAAAGAAGAAAAACATTGCATTTGTTCACTTTTGTAATACTGTGTCCTGGGGATGCGCTGAAGGGGGAGGTGTTGGGTGGAAGCCTGGGCGTTTGTGGCCTATTGGGCCTCAGGGGGCTGGTCCCACAGAGATGCCCACAGGACAATGAGAACTCTGTCCTCCCCCACCAGCCCCACGCTACACCTAACTGGTCCTTGATTGAATAAACACTATAAAGAGTCCCTCTTTCCATCCTTCCACCCGCATTCACTCCACGGCCTGGCCCTGGGCAGCCTGTTCTCCCAGAAAAGCCCAGGAGGCTCGCAGGATTTGGACGGTGAGCCGACATGAGGGAGGCAGTTACTCAGGAGTGGCTGCTCCTTTCGCTGTAGCTGGTACCCTGTCTGGCCTTCTCTCCCCCGTCCCTGCTGCCCCAGCTCCAGGAACACGTCAGGCCCTGGCACAGCTGTGCCTTTGCTCAGGCTGTTCCTCCGGGGCCTTGCCCTTCCGCCACCCCTGCCGCTCCACTCCTCCCCATTCTAATAGACCTGCTTCCTCCCTCACCTTCTCAGAAGGTTTCCCTCAGGTCCCCCCTCCCCTCCCTCCTGAGCTCCAGCAGTACCTGGTTCCTGCTTGGCATTTTGGCTGCTGCCTACCCTAACTCCCATTTGCATACTTCCAGTTCTGGGAACTGGTTTCCAGCTCATCTGAATGCCTGTGCTGTCTCTAAGTTGTCGTCCTAACTGGCAAAGGTCCGCGGGAACATCCATCACCATCATCACCAACAATGACAAGGTTTTTTCTGCTGTCTGCTCTGTGCCGGGGGACTCATGTTCTCGGAGTGTGAGTGGGAAGGACACACAGAAGATACCTGGCCGTAAGAGCTGCACAGGGAGCTGTGAGAGCCCTGTGGTGGGGCTAGGAAAGCTTCCTGGAGGAGGTGGGTCCACAGAGCTGAGGACAAGGGGACCTGGACAGAGGGGGATGACACCTAGGGGGAGGGGGTTCATGGGTGAACAATGGCACAGAGCCCAGAACATTCAGGCTACAGGTATGGCTGGGAAGCTTGCCCATCATGTCACTTCCCCGCCACTTGGACTTCATGAGCACCCATCAGTCAATATGGAAGTAGGTATCAGGGTGAGACCCCAGCACTCCCAGTCCTCAGACTGGTTCTCCATCCCTCCCTCATCCCCTGGGATAAGAGAGCCTTCAAATGCAGGAGCAGGGGAGGGATCCTAGGGACTTTAACCCGGTGAGGCTGGGCCCTCCCAAAGTCCTCCTTGAAGGGAAAGGGTGTGGGGGACATGGAATGTAGGTGTCTTTGAAAAAGGTAATTAATTAATTAATAAGGGGACAAAGCGGTGCTGAAGGCAGGGTGGGGAGGCCAGGCCTGCAGAAGACGTGAGTTTGGGGGCAGGCCACCTCTGCCTTCGGCTGCAGCTTCACATCCGCAAAAGCTCCAAGGCGAGGACGGGACCGTCACACTGTGCCTCCCGTGCCGCCCTGGCCTCCGGCAAACAGAGAAGCCCCGCGGGCCAGCGGCCCTCCTGAGGCTCCCAGCCCGCAGCGCCACCATGTGGCCGCACATGGCCAGACACCCCGGGTCCGAGGGTTTGCGAAGCAAGGCCCGGGGCCCCTGGAGGCCAAAGGGGACCTGCGCAGTTTGCCCGGCCAGCAGCTCCACCCCCTAGCCACACCGCCTTCATGCCGTCACAGTCAGCCCTCCTGGGATCCTGAGGCTGAGAATGAGGACGTTAGAACCTTACGGAATTATAAAGATGAGTGCAGAGGTCCCGTTTTAGAGTTCACAGAAAAGGATTAATTAAAACCTTGGGTCCATCATGAACCAGTCGTGTGACTTTGGCTACCTCGCTTTACGGCTCCGAGCCTGGAGAAGGGGGATGAGAATATCACCCTCCACGGGACTGTATGAGTAAATGAAGTAACATTTGTAAAGAATCAAGCACAGTGCCCGGCACAAAATTAACGCTCCATAAATGCTTGCTCCTGGCTTCATCGAACCACAGAATTAGGAAATAGATTACAGAATCAGGGAGTCTTAGACTCATGTTTTCATAACTGAGGCAGGACTGAAGAATGTCATAAAGGTTTCGGATTGTAGAGTTGCAGAACGACGCTCTAATCCACAGATCTTCGCTCTGGGTGCCGAACACAGAATAGGCCTTCAGCCCACGTCAGTTGAGGTTCAGGGATGGGCAGACCACTGAGGCGCAGTGTGTCATCCCGGCCCAGGCTGGCTCCCACACATCTCCCTCCATTTCACTAACAATACGGGTGCCCCTTACTGGACACATGTTCCTCAGACTAATACCATTTCCTCCTCACCGCAACTGCCCCAGCTGATACTGTCACCATACCGACGAGGATACCAGCCTGGGCCTGGCTTCGTCTGACCGAGGGTGAGTCATCCTTGCGTGTCCTACTTCGGTGGCTGGGCCAGCTGTGCAGATCCCACACGTCAGAGTGGGCAGAGGTGCTCTGAGAAACCCAAAAAACACTGGGATTCCATCTATTTTTCTGTTGAAAATAAATCAGGGAAGTTATGCAATTCTAAATACCTTCAGTCAGACCCTTGGTTCTATATCACAGAGCATGAAAAGCCAAACATCAAAGCCAAAGTCCTCCCCCGCCCCCACCCATGACCCTATTTCACGAATGCGGAGACTAAGGCCCAGAGAAGAGCAGCCCAAGGTCGCATGACAGGTGACCAGGATTCTGTGCTTCAGAGCCGGTTACGTAATTTGTGGGACCCGGTGTAAAATGACAATACGGAGCCTCATTCAAAATTATTGAGAATTTCCACATGGCAAGAGCAGAGCATTCAACCAAGCCCAAGGGCCTTCTAAGGTCCCACTGCCCACGAAGCCAGCCCCGCTGCACTTTAATCACGCAGAGAAGGAAGCAGCAAACACCCAGTGCTGACCAGGGGCAGGTAGAGAGTCCCTGTGGATTCGTGTGTCATGTCATCCCTCTGGGAGCCAATTATTCTTTGAAATCTGGGAATTTCCCTCCATGGCTCTTATCATACCACCCCCTGATGTCCCCAAGCTATCATGGCCAAAGGGCTCTCAGAGAAGGCAGATGAAGATATGGATCCTAGCACCCACCAACTGCTTCCAAACCGGCTCACAGGGTGTTTCTAGGCCACCAAGCATGCCTGGGACAGAGGCCTACCCTCTGCTCCTACCTAATATTCACGCGGACAGTAGAGGTCATCATAGGCTGACAGGGCCTTGCTCGTCGATGCGCAGTGTTCTGTATTGGCTAATGCCCACAAGGGAGAAGATGTTCTGATACTAGTATTTATCAATACCTAATGTCCATCACCGACAGCCCCCACCAACCGCTGATATCCACAAAGGGAAAATGGCCAGTGGCGGTAATGTCCGCTATTGTTCAGTAAATACCAACGCCCCGTGTTTGCGGGGAGCTGATTGCAATGACAAGTACATCAGTACCTAATGTCAGTCCGGAGCTCAGCATCGGGCAACAGCAAATGGCCATCCAGTGAGGTCACGTGTCCTGTGTTTATTCTTCTCTTATTTATTAAAGTGCCAGCGGTTGTATTTATGGATGTGATTGTGTTTGTTGAGCCAAGCGGGAAATTCTTCCTGTGTTTACTGTTTAATTCCAAAAGCGATTTCTTATTTTAGTTTGCATACCTGTTAGTCAAAATGGTCTGATGTAACAATACACATTTATGTTTCTTGAAATATACACGTATATATGTGTAACATGTAACACGTATATGTAATCGTTTATACAAGATGCAAGAAGGCAGAGAAAAGAGAACAAGGTTTTAGGGCAGAAGCGTCAAGCAGAGAGAAACGTGCTAACTCGTTGCTTCTTAGCAACATCTTCCAAAGCTGAGCGATGATTCAAGGCGTCCGCTCTCCTGCTCAGGTGAAGAAGGACAAAGAGCCAGGTTTCCTAATAAGGTTAAGGACCTGACACAGGGCGCCTTAAAGTCCCGTCCGTAACCAGCTGCGAAGGCTCGAAGCTCGGCTTTGCTCCTTACAGCGAAGTGGCCTGGGGTAAGCCCTTTAACCTCTCTGTGAGCCTTACTTTCCACGTCTGGGAAGTGGAGTCGGTAACTATCTCACAGGCTTGTGGTGGGGAATAAGTGAGTCAACGTCATAAAACACTTAGACGTGTGCCTGGCCTAGAATAAGTAATAAATAATATAAAATACTATTGCCTTGAAAATTCTTTCTTTGACAAACTTAGAACTCTGCTGTGACTCGAAATATTCTCAGGCAGACTTTCTTCCGTGGCTGTCAGCTCTCAGCAGGTGACCTCACAGAAGCTGTTATGCTCAGGAGTTTGGCTGAAAAGGCATTCTACCGTCTACACCAGTACGTTTCAAAATTGTCCTCCCCATACAGTTTCCTTCTGACCCAACGCTCGTGAGGGAGCAGTGCTTAGGTAATATCCTCCTAACCGTCCTCCTCGTCCTCCTCGGACCTGGCGGGTCACAGATGGAATGGCCACCCTGCTATGATTTGAAATGCAGGGAAGCCTTCCACTGCTGTCGGCGTCCCTGACAGCCTCACTGCGCCTGAAATTCTGCCATTATTCTTTGGCTTAAGCCGTGGAGATGAAAAGTGTCTGTGCGGGATTCGGGCATTCACGAATTCCTGGGGAGCAAGGGGACCCTGACTGCTGTCTCCAAATGTGATATATCCTAAAAGATGACTTTAAGGGGCTATGTGATGATGCTGAGACGACTGTGCTCGAGGCCAGATCGTGAGATCCATAAAGAAGGTAGTTGAACGAGAAGGTCTCTTACGTACGCAGCCTTCTCTACCAACCAGTGTGATATCCTGTTCTACTGATGACCCCCGTGACCCACCTCCTAGCATTATCACCCTTCTTTCCGAATCTGGATTGGATCCAGATTTGCTTTAATCAACAGAACACAAAAGAAGTGGCTCAGGGTCAGTTCCAGGCCTACGTCTTCAGTCTTCAGAAGGCCTGGGGAGTTTCACTTTTGCAATCTTGGGATCCTGAAGCTGCCACATATGGAGGCTGGGGAGACCATGTAGAGAGGCCGTAAGGCCATATGGAGACAGAAAATCTCAACCATCCTGTGGCCCAGCAAATCTTGGACCCCAGCCTAACACGCGAGTGACCCCAAGAAAACCAGCAGAAGAAGAACTAGCCAGGCGATCTCAGCCCTGATTGTAGGATCGTGAGGAAATAAAACGGTGATTGTGCTAAGCCATTATTCTTCAGCGTGGGTTCTTCCATGGCAATAAATAACCAAAACAATCCAGTCGTAGTTTCCCTGTGCCCCCAGCCCCATCACACGGCTCCACCCCCTCTAGCTTCCCTGGTAAAAGAAATGCTAACCAAGCCCGGGGCCAAAGCAGCTGAAGATGCAAAAAGGCCAAATGACAGAGCCAGATGGCCAGAGCCTCCTCAGGGGTGACCGGTTCGGAGGGACGCGGCGAGGGGCACCGTTGAGAGGAAATGCATGTCGCAGGTGATCTCAAGGTTATGAGGTGCCTCCCTGCACGTGAGCTCATCTCTTGATCTGTGTGCGTCTCTCGGCCTCCCAGGGGCCTGGCCAGCTCCCCTCAGCCTCACACTCTCCTCCTAGCCCAGACAGGGGACTCGCAAGTCCCCAGACGGACACGCCTCTCAAGCAGGGCCTTCCCCTTGTCTCACCTCCAGTCCTACCTCAGACCTGGAAGAATAAAGACCTAGCCCCCCAGTCCAGCTAACAGGCCCTCCCTGTACCCGCAGCAGCTTTCCTCCAGGTGTCAGGACTTCTCTGAGGGGCCCCGGGGCTGGGGTGAGGCCAGTCACAGGCGGGGGGGGCCCTGGGAGGGGCGCTGGTCTGGAATGCAGCGGCTCCCAGAACGGCCCCTGAAAAAGGCATAGCTTTTTGTTCTTTCCCGCAGACTGTGGGCAAAGTCATACTTAGCACAAGCTTTAAAAATACTCTCCCCACACGCAGACACAAACACTGTAATTCCCTTGACTTGCCCCACCCACCAGCTAAATCCAACCTCGTGTACGGACATGTGAGAAGTGCGTAGGGACCAGGATGGGGGCTTGAAGGGAGTGTTCTCTCGGGGTCTGAGCACTCAGGAGTGGCTACACAGAACTTCCCTTCACTAACATGCTTTAAAGACAAGGTTACCCTCGAAGGAGTAGGGGAGGGGGCAACAAATGCTTCCCTGTCCTCACACCCAACAGGCTGATTACCTCCCACTTATCCTTCCTATCTCAGCATCCATGGCACCACCTCCCCACGTCCTTCCCCAGGCAAGGTCAGATGTTCCTCCTCGACACTAACCCAGTACCTCCTCTTCCCTCCAGAGGGACACTGATCGCATTTATTTTTCTGTGTATTTTTCCAGCTTACACTTTACCCTGAGGGCAAGAACTGTGCCTCCAAAGGGTCCCTGGCACCCAGGCTGGTGCCTGGCACATAGTTGTTTGTCGATACATTCCCGAAAATAAATAAATGTGCCTGTTGCATCCATTTTACTGACAGTGAAATGGAGGCCCAAAGAGGTTAAGTGACTTTCCCACGGCAGCACAGCGAGCTCATGGCAGAAACCAGCTCTTGAGATTTCCAGTTCCTCTGCAATAGGAACCTCCCTTCCCTCTCCCCTCCCCTCTTCCTCAGATGGCAGATGTGTGTTTCACCTGCCTGAAGCTGGGATGGAGAAGGAGTCCCCTGTGAGGTTCCCCCTCCTCCTCTCCAGCTCCTTGACAGGGAACCACCTCTGCTCTGACTCTCCCCCGGGTGACTAGGTCTGTGCCCTGCTTCACCCATCCCAACGGCTGCCCTACTGGCAATCGAAGGCTGAGTCCCTGCTTCCCCAGCTGTAACACGGTCAACCTCCAAGATCAGGGGCTCCTTCTAACAGAGGGTCTGTGAGCCCCCATGAAAAAGACTGAAGAAGGCGTCACGCCAGCCCCATCATGCTTGCAGCATGGCACACAGAACAAACCTTCACCGGAAAGGCCCAGAAATCTCATTTTTTTCAAATGTACCAAAATTTCACTTCAACGTTACACCAGTTTCTAACTTTCGTGTGTGTGTGTGTGTGTGTGCATGGATGGTGGCGGTGGTAGTTTTCAGGTTTGAAAAAACAAACAAATCCAGATGATTCTGCTGCATCATCAGGTTTGGGCAACATTTCAGGGTTTACACAGAGCTTACCCGTCACACCCACACCTCGTCTGCTCTTCACAACCTTCTCATGAGGAAGCAGGGCAGGGCTTATCACTAACCCCTTTCGCAGGTGGGGAAAATGAAGTCCAGAGAGTGGGTGGCAGAAGCTGGGACTTGGACTCAGAAGCCCTAGTCCCAATTCTGTCCTCTTCCCACTCCACCTAGACTGATTCCGTTTCAAAAACGAAAAGAAAAGAAAAAGGAAAAAGAAAAAAGAAAAAAGGCCAGAGGTAATTACTCCGCTGAGAGACCTGCCCGAAGAGCTTGCTCAGCCCTGGCAGGGAGCGAAATCATTTGGTGGGAAGCCCGTTTTCTAGGAGATGGGGGTGAGAGGTGACAAGAATAATAAAACCCTGGGACAAAGGCAACAGGATGCTGAGAGAGTGACTCAAAGGATTAGGGCGGCCCAGGGTGAGCCTGCAGGCCTCAGCGCTCAGGAGCCACCCACACGCACTTGGAAGCCCTGCGATTGTCAGAAAGACGTCACCCGCAGTCCTGGCCACAGGGCCCCAGAGGTGTTCCGACCCCCGCCCTGTCCCTGGGGCTCCCGTGGACTGCAGTAGAAAGCGGCGAATGGCTCCCTAGGCGGGGCTGGAGCTCGAGTTCCCATCTGACAGAGGGGACGCTGGGGATCCTTGCAAGCATGCCGTGCTGGCGGAGCCAGGAGCAGAAGCCCGGTCTCTGACCCGTCAGTGCCGTCCCCCCAGAGGGCCAGGCCAACAGCACTCCCCTTGCCTCTCCCCACCCACTGGCCACTTTTCTTACACCCCTGTTTCTGGTATTGATGCTGTAGTCCCAGGCCTGGGGTGCGGGGCGGGGAGGGGGGGGGAAGGCAGCCCCTCGAGGACAGAGCAGAGGGGGAGCTCGGGAAGTAGAAGGCTGAGTGAGCAGTCGTTCTTGGCAGTCACCAAAGAGCGCATTGCCTTCATATCTTCCCCTCTGGTAAAATCACTTTCAATCTTTAAAAACTAACATTTATTCAGGTGATATTTTTTTTAATTCATCACATAGTTGCTGCTTATATGTTGACTTACTTCATTCTCACTGCGCAGAAAGATGTTTGACAGATGAGAAAACTGAGGCTCAGAGAGGTTACCAGATGTGCCCAAGGTCACACAGCAGGTAAGGGACAGATTTCAGATTTTTTTTTTAAGGAAGCTCTACACCTGATGTGGGGCTTGAACTCATGACGCCGAGATCAAGAGTTGCATGCTCCACCAACTGAGCCAGCCAGGTGCCCCCAGATTTCAGATTTTAAAAGCAAGTCTGTCTGACTCCGGAGCCCATAAATAAACTAAGTGTACAGATGGGAAACACACGCCAACCATACAGAATCTGAAACAGAGAGTCCTAGAGTGTCAGCCTCCTTGACTCTTCCTCGCGGTAGCTGAGCCTGGGGTTTGGTGGGGACCTTGGAAGAGACTTGAGGTCCTGTGGCCCGTGATTTAACTGCTCTGATCCGGGCTCCAACCCAATCCACTGGCCTGTGAGCAGGGCCAGTCGGGAGCAACTTCTCGTCACCCCTGCTTGGTTGTTCTACTGGCCAAGGGCAGTTCCTCTGGGGTTGGGAAGCCCCTCAGAGAAAGGCCCTGTGGGCCCAAGCCTTCATTCTTCCCCTTCTTAGGTAAGCCGCTCAAGCCCAGGGGGTCTGAATTTGAACCCAGGTCCTCTGACCTTCCTGTCCAAGCCTCCTCCCTGCCCATCCCGGGGCCATTGTTCAATATCAGGTGTACCAAGGACATTTCATGGGCCACTGCCAATTGTGGATGAAGCTGTGGCATAGTCCCCACTCACGTCCATGGCACTTTAACAAGGACCTCAGAGATTTAACTAAAAAATGTTTGGTCATGGGGGGATACCCAGGCACGAAGGTTGGTCAGCAGGGAAAGTATTTAGCCTCTGGGATCAGAGTGGCAGGGAAAGTTGGGGCACCGTGCATGCCAGCTGCCCCTCCACTTCATAACTTCATCACCCCAGCCAAGACATTGGAGCTCCAGGCCCCTCACCAGAAAGTGGGGATACCAACCCTGTTTGCAGCACATTCACACCACCCTCAGAGCCTCCATCACATGGCCTGGCGCACTGCGGGCCTCAGGGAGTGCCAGCAACTTCCTCCACTTCCCGAGGCCGAGGTTCTGGGCGCATATCCCAGGATCGGGCCTGTGTCGGGTTTGACTGGGCAGTACTGGTACCACACTGGTACGTAAATCCTGTGACTCTCTGTGCCATTAGGCCTAATGGGGACCCCAGAGGCTTGGGTCATGGTGTCCGGGGACACTGATAAGGCAAATTAATGTAACGTGTAGCCAGAAATTACGGAGTTAAAGGAACTAAAATTAACAGTGCAATCAGTAATGCCTATCTACCCTCTGACCAGCATGTGTATTTCAGAGCAATCGCATGTGCGTGCAATTCTGATCTCAACAGAAAGCTCGTGCGGAGCTCGGATGGCACTATTAGCTCTTTTTACAAAACAGAAAACCGAGCGTCAGTGAGGAGGTGTGTGGTTTGTCCAGGGCCATACGTGCGGTGGCGGAGAGGAGAGCAAACTCTGGTCCTGGTCCCCTGGCCTGGCGAGAACCCGAAAGTGGGAAGACAGGGAAGGACATGGGAGCACAGAATCTTCCTGTCTGCCCCCCCAGAATTGCCCTTAGTAACAAAAAACATGCCAACACAGACACTGTGGGATCCCATTTGTGCTGTTGCTGTTTCGTTTCTAGGAAGTGCTGTCTCCTTAGGGGACAGGGTGGGAAATAGGCTGTCTCACGCCCGGCTCAAGCGAGAGAACTTTGGCACGACTTTGCTCAAGTTTGGCCATATGTACCCAATGTCCCATGCTGATTTCAAAATAAAAATTCTGAATGAAGCTGCAACCCCAGCCAGGGAGTGGACAGTGGCGGGGAGGGGACCTGAGGGCACCCTCAGGGGGTGGACAGGACGGTAAGATCCTGTCCTATTGATCCGGGTGCTGGGTACACAGATGAGTTGTGACATTCAATGAGCTGTGCCCTTTGATACATGTGCTTTTCTGTATCTATACTAAACTTCAGTACAAAGGGGTTTTTTAAGGCTAAACCCACAGGAGAACATTTAAAGATGTGAGGCAATGTCCATACATATATATAAATATCTTAAGTAGAAAAAAAAGTAGGGCACAAAGGAGTGTATATTATTTGACACAATATTTGGTTTAAAATTATATAAATAGAGTGGCGCCTGGAGGCTCAGTCGGTTAAGCCTTTGACTCTTTGTTTC
Organism: Ursus maritimus; assembly: GCF_017311325.1. Taxonomy (NCBI): domain Eukaryota; kingdom Metazoa; phylum Chordata; class Mammalia; order Carnivora; family Ursidae; genus Ursus; species Ursus maritimus. The sequence goes on from NW_024424008.1 coordinate 11,287,682, forward strand.
CACTTAGGTCATGATCTCGTGGTTGTGGGATCGAGCCCCACTGGGGGGGGGGGTTGTACTCAGCACGGAGTCTGCTTCAGATTCTCTCTCCCTCTCCCTTCTGCTCACTCTCTCTCTCCCTTAAGTAAATAAATAAAATCTTTTTTAAAATAAAATCACATAAATGTAAGGACACCTGGCTGGCTTAGTTGGTGGAGCTTAGTTGGTGGGACTCTTGCTCTCAGGGTTGTGAGTTTGAGCCCCACGTTGGGCATGGAGCCTACATAAAGAGATAGATAGATAGATAGATGATAGATAGATAGATAGATAGATAGATAAAATTATATAAATGTATGTATGTGTAGAGAAGCGACTAAGAAGATATGCCAGGTTGCTAATTATGGCTGCCTCTGTCTCATGGAGTAATGCCTCATCTAAACTCACTTCTTGGCTCTGTATTTTCCATATTCGCTATGATAACGATGTATCACTTTTGAAAAAATACACGCACAGAGTTGTTTTAAATTCTAACCTTCGATATTTGTATGGAATTCCCTAGCTTATAAGTATTTTTTAATAACCATGTTCTTAGAAAGATCCACAGGACAGAGATGATTATTCCCCTTTCAAAGATCAGGGAACAGCAGAGCCCAGGGAGGGAGCCGCTTATCCAAGGCCTCACCACGGTTACCCATGGAGCGAAGGCTAACCTCAGGTCTCCAGCTCCCACACTGAGCTGTCCCCATGGCAAAAGACCATGCTGGGCACAAAGGGACTTCAATGGTAACTAAAATCATAGTTGTCTGAGTTGGCCTTCACATCTCATTCAGTCCAATCCTACCATCTCTCCATCATGCCCCAGAATGGCCACCTGGTCTCTCCTTGCATACCTCCAGTGACAGGGGACTCACTGTCTCCTAAGGCAGCCCCTTCCATTCTAGAATGGCTCTATGTGAAGTGAATTGCCCAGCATTCTCACTGACCCCCACTCCTCCACCTTCTGTCACCCATCTTCATCCTGCTTGTCGGGCTACACGAATACATATGATGCCTCTTTCTTGTGGCAGTCCTGTGGAATTTGGGAGACGACAATCTCCCCTGTCCTTCACTCCTAAGGATAGGACTTTGAACTTCTAATTTTCTAGACCCAAACCCTGAGACCCTGAGAAATCGAGTGACTTACCTAAGGTCACACAGCGATTTCAATAGATGCTTACTGAGTGTCAGCCGTGGTACAGCACACTCTGTTGACTCTGCTGATATGGCTGGAGCGACCTGGACACGGGGGGACCACCTGGGATCCCCTTTGCAGGAGTAGGGCGTGAAAAGGAGACGTATCTCAGTGCCAAACCTGCTTCCGGGTCCTCTGGGAGCCATAATCCCCCTCCCCACCCCACATACACCAGAGAGTCTGCATGCGCTCCACCCACACACCTCACTGCCCAGAGCTCCTCCCAGGCCTCCCAAATCCCTCAGATCCCACCGGAAGTCCCAGCTCTGCTCTTGCAGTCCTGAGGAAATGAGTCAGGCGGGAGGGGCTGAGGAAGGGAATGTGAGGAAGGAAGGAAACGGTTCCCGGTCCCTCACAGGGGGCTCTGAGGTGACCTTGAGCAAGTCAATTCTTCTCTTGGGATCTCAGCTTCCTCATTTGCCCACCAAGGTGCAAGTCCCCACCTGAAACCAAATCCTCGCAGATCCTGCTGTGAGGGGCCAGTGGGATCCAGACTAGGGAAGGGCTTAGACAAATCGGGGACCTGGGATAACAGAGTGTGCGGGAGCTATGGCTGTTTAAAGTGATTCGAGACCCTCCTTTCTTCCCTTCTCATTCGTTCAAGCCTCCTCTCTCGGCCAAGCCCTGGGCCAGGCTCCAGCGAGAGAGAGATACGCGTAGGCCAGGGTGCCACCGCAGGAGTCCATGGTGGCAGGAGCGGGGGCAGGAGGAGGGTGGAGAAGGGGCTCGGAATACAGGCAAGTAAACCAACAACTGCAAATGATAACGAGAAGCTCGGGCACAGTGAGAGAGTCCAGAGAAATGGAATCCGGTCAGACTGTGAGATACACAGAGGAGGTGGCCTCTGGCTGGACTTTGAGGGTCCTCCTTGTGCTGGTGGACAAGACGGAGAAGGGCATAGAGCAGAGGCGTGGACGTGAGAAAGGGCTCCCCTCCTGGCCCAAGAAGAGCTTTCTAAATTTCCCTGCAAAGACTCCCCGGAAGGAGCGGCCTCTGTGCACCAGGCTCTGGAGAGACAACCTGAAGCAGAGAAGAGAGACACTGGAATACAAGGCCTTTCAGGTCTTTCTAAGGGCGGCAATTCTGAGCTGACCCCGATTAGAAGGTCCTTTTCCCCTCTGTGCCTGAGAAGCAGTATTACATTTCAGGACTAAAGAAGGATCTCGAGCCGAAGCTACACGATGACAAAACCCTCCGTGGAATCTGGATGCCTTTGCCACAGCCTCAAACCTGCGTGGCCTTTCCCAGCCTGAGGGCCCTCGTCTTCCCAGAATTCAGCTCAGCATCCTGTTCCGAAGTCCCCCGTGAGGGCCTGGGCCCCACGCCTCCTGCCAGAGGGAAGACCTGGGAGAGAGCTGTGGGTGGGGAAGGGCCGGGCCGGGCTGCGGGCAGGTGGCCAGGGGCTGAGCCTCCAGCGGCAGAGCAGCCCAGCCAGCGCCCTAACCACCAGGACTCCCGACTGGCACCCAAGCGGTGCAGAGGCCCTTTCTCACATGGACGCCCAGTTACCCATTTCTCCCCCGTCCCCTTAAAACACCAGTACAGCAATCCCCTTAATCACAGAGTCCTCCTCTGCCAGGACTAGGAGCCTCTGGCTTCTCTCTCTGCCCTCAGGGACGGCAGGTGGGTAAATTTACAACATCCTGGCTCCAAGATGAGTCAGAATGGAGACTAGGAGCAATTGGGGGGGAGGCAACTCCTGGAGGCTAGGTCCCCAGAGAATGTCTGAGCTAGGGCTGAGGGCCTGTGGAGGAAGCCACCGCAAGACTTGATGACTGATTAGACGTGGGGGTGACCAGCAGTGAGGGGTCAGGGCCGACTCCAGATGCTGGCTTGGCTCACATGTTGGTGGTGGAAAGGCAGAAGAGAAAGCCAGGGCTACATAATGAGCTAGCAGCAAATGCCCATCATCTCCTTCAAAATTTCACCTTCTGCATAATAGGAAAAAAACTGTGAACGACTGACTTAGTCAGTAGAGAGGTAAATTAAATCAACTGTTAAATCCATACTAGACAATATTATAAAACAGGAGATATGGGGAAAGAGTTTCAGTAAATTATGTTTTGAAAGTGGGTCATAAAACAGTATTGCATAATAATCCTAGTTTTGTAAAAGGAGATGTACATATCTGTATACAAATTTTTTAAAAACTGAAGTAGTAAACATCAAAATATTAAAAGCAGTTATCCCTTTTTTCTTTTCTTTTTTAAATTAATTTGGGGGGGGCAGAGGGAGAGGGAGAGAATCCCAAGCGGAGTCTGTGCTGAGCACGGAGCCAAACGGGGGGCTTAATCCCACAACCCTGAGATCATGACCTGAGCCTAAATCAAGAGTCAGACACTTAGCCGACTGAGCCACCCAGGCGCCCAGTGGTTATCTCTTGGTGATGAATCACTGGGGATTTTTGCTATCTTCTTGGTGTATTTTTCACATTCTTTTTTTTTTTTTTTAAGATTTTATTTATTTATTCGACAGAGATAGAGACAGCCAGCGAGAGAGGGAACACAAGCAGGGGGAGTGGGAGAGGAAGAAGCAGGCTCCCAGTGGAGGAGCCTGATGTGGGGCTCGATCCCAGAACGCGGGATCACGCCCTGAGCCGAAGGCAGACGCTTAACGACTGAGCCACCCAGGCGCCCCCACATTCTTTCATAAGGAACAACAAGTGTTACTTATCTATGTGCTCTCTTCTGAGAAAGATATGGAGTCTGGACTGACAGTTCCTTAAAGCAATAACAAAGAGTCTGAAGATAGTTCTGCCCCCATGTGTCCCGTCCCTCCCCGCCCCCTCTCCCCCACCTAATGTGTTCTGTCCTATAGGGAAGCAGCCCCTTGGCCCCAGGTATAGCCAGGTGCTTGCTTCTCTGGGTTCTAAGTGGCACAATCCCTTTTGGTTCTTGGGTCCCAGTCCATGGAGGACAGAGGCCACCAATAAATTACATCAGGATCTCTGGCCTAGAAAGGCCCTGGGAGCTTTCTCCAGTGGTGCGAGGCCGACCTGCCAAGGCCAAGAGCCCGGAAGAGAAATAGGAAAAGGTGAGGTGCTGTCGAGCTGGCCCAGGTGCACAGGATAGCTAAGACCAATAAAATGTTCAATAAAAATGTATCGAATGACTTAATGAAGGGGCAAGATCAACTTTGTGAATCTTTTGGATACGTTGGGAATTCTTTTTCCAAATGACAAGTGAATGAAACAGAAGTATAAAGAAACTAATTCAACACCAAATGCTAGTCTATCAGCTGCCCCAGATTAGAAGTGCGCGGTCCCAGCAAGATCCAAGTAGGTCCTAGTGAGATGCAGCACTGGCCCCTGAGATCCAATCAAGCTCTGTTCTTTCCTGATGGCAGAGCCCAGTCCGTGGTGGCAACTCAGTTACATTCTGCTAAGTGAAGGGAAAGGGATGGAACCAGGGCCTCACTAGCTGTGCTGTGACCCCCCTGAGCTCATTAGTTTCTCACACTTCCCTCCAGAAGTTCTGCACATGTGGGACATCCTTGGACACTTGCCTGAAATTGGCAGAAAGCCCCTGACCTTTTCCTAATGAGAGCGTTATTAATGTTCTCTGACTCCAGAATGACAGCTCACTGCTTTTTTTTTTTTCTTCCTTCCCTGAAAACCTATTAATGTAGGAGCATCTGGGGGATTTCAAAGTTGGCAATGACCTTGACAGTTTCTGCAGCCGCTCTGCCCGTGGTGCCCTCGGGCATTCAGTGGTATTTCATAGGTTCCCATAAGCCTTCCGAGGAGCTCCACGATTTCTAGACCAATTCCCATCCAATCACTCAGACATCTTCTGAGCAGACGAGGTTACCGTTTCCTGGCACTAATTCTTCATCTTGCCTGTTCTGCACCACTGTGGTTTCTGCCCCTGATGCTGCCAGAGGTTTGGAATCAAACTCTGAGTCATGGACTCATGAAGGTCTAAGCTGGAAGGGTTGGGGAGGGGAGCGGGCAGTGGGTCCAATCGTCTCACATGCAAATTCATTTCCATTCTTTCCATCCATCATTACCGAGCGGCTCCTCTGTGCTGGGCCCAGAGCCAGGTTCTGGGGGCACAGAGCTGGGGTTCTGCATTCTCCCCAGCAGTCCTTGAAGAATTAGCTCACACTCACAGGGTAGAGAGACCCTGTAAACATATCGCATTCATTCAGAAAAATAAGGCTTCCGTAGAGGGCCAGATACAGTCCAGGAGAGGGGAGTATGGGATGGAGAAGCCAATTGCACTTGGTGAGCTCAAGGAAGGCATCGTGAGAGGAGGGGAGGTTTGGAATTTGTAAGTTGATATTTTGAAGATAATAGTCGAGGGTGTGTCAGGCAGATGTGGGGGTAACAAACATTTCCAACAAAAGCAGTGGCCTCTAGGTGCAGAGCCTGGGCTCTGGATCAGACCGGCTGGGTTGGAATCCCCCTCTGTGTGACGCTAGTCAAGCTACTCACCTTCTCTCTGCTCGGCTTCCTCACCTGTAAGATTCACAGGCTCCTGTAAGGAAGGCTGTCGCTCGCAGCCTGCAGTTTGTCTCGGCGCTCCTTCTCGGGACGTGTCCTACACCGCTAAGTGTCGTATGCCTGTTATGCAAGTTTTCCAGCAGGCGAGAGTCAAGTGCTTGCTTTCGCGAAGTATTGTGACACTTTGTGACAGAAGTAAAGTGTCGTGAGGAGGGGTGCCTTTTACTAATTTGCACAAAGGCACCAAGTGTGCTGCAGGTAGCCTGGCACCCGTGGTGTCTTTCTGCTTTCAGAAGTGAAACTCCGGAGCTGGGTGGCTCAGTCGGTTAAGCGTCTGCCTTTGGCTCAGGTCATGATCCCAAGGTCCTGGCATTGAGTCCAGAGCCAGGCTCCCTGAATCAGTGAAGAGTCTGCTTCTCCCTCTCCTTCCCACTCATGCTCTCTCTTGCTCTCTCTGTCTCTCTCTCTCTCTCTCAAATAAATAAATAAATAAAATCTTTTTTTTTTTAATGTCCCTTTGGTGGCTCATTGGGTTAAGCATCTGTCTTCCACTCAGGTCATGATCCAGGGTCCTGGGATTGAGCCCCATATCAGGCTCCCTGCTCAGCGGCAAGTCTGCTTCTCCCTTTCCCTGCCGTTTCCCCTGCTTGTACTCTCTCTCCAACAAATGAATAAATAAAACCTTTTTTATTTTTTTTCTCTCTTTGAAATTCTTTTTTTTTTAATATTTTTTTTATTATATGTTAGTCACCATACAGTACATCCCTGGTTTCTGATGTAAAGTTCGATGATTCATTAGTTGCGTATAACACCCAGTGCACCATGCAATACGTGCCCTCCTTACTACCCATCACCGGTCTATCCCATTCCCCCACCCCCTCCCCTCTGAGGCCCTCAGTTTGTTTCTCAGAGTCCATAGTCTCTCATGCTTCATTCCCCCTTCTGATCACCCCCCCTTTCTTTATCCCTTTCTTCTCCTACCGATCTTCCTAGTTCTTATGTTCCATAGATGAGAGAAACCATATGATAATTGTCTTTCTCTGCTTGACTTATTTCACTTAGCATTATCTCCTCCAGTGCCATCCATGTTGCAGCAAATGTTGAGAAATCGTTCTTTCTGACAGCTGAATAATATTCCATTGTATATATGAACCAAGGGGATCCCTCCTACATTGTTGGTGGGAATAAAATCTTTTTTTTTTTTTTAAAGTGAAACTCTTTATATCAGGCAAGGATCAGAAGAGCTTCAGTCTTTTTTTTTTTTTTTTTGTGGGCTCCACACCCAGGATGGAGTCCAACGTGGGGCTTGAACTCTCGTCCCTGAGATAATAGACCTGAGCGGAGATCAAAAGTCAGACACTTAACCAACTAAGCCACCCAAGTGCCCCCAGAGGAGTGTCAGTCTTCTTGGGTCTCTCAGGTTGTCCACGGAGAAGCACCCTCGGCTGTCTGGGGCTGCTGCCCGCTAGCCATACTCTTCTCCACAGAAGCCCTGGAGGGACGACAGGGCTCCTTTCCCTCACTGCTCCATCCCTTCGGTCCCCCCAGATTATACGCCTTACCTGGGCAGGGGGTAAACCTTTCCACACAGATGGCTGGGACTATCCTGAAAGGCAAAGCTGAGAGAAGATAGTCTTATTTAAGCAGTAGGGCCAGAGTCCACAAGCTCCCCGCCGCAGCCCCTGTCCTGCTGAGAGCGATGAGGTGAGTTTATTTTCTGCTCTATCTGGGGGCCTGTCAGAAGAATCGAAATGTGCCCCATCACCCTTTAACACAGTGGCTCTCTAGGTTAAGGTCTCCCAAGTCCTCTGTCAGCATCGCATGAGTGCTTACTAACATGTCTCAGCCTTACCCCAACCTGCTCCTCTGCCGAGTCAGAATCCTTGGGGGGAGAAGCCAGAAATCTGTGCTTCTTGTAGAGTTCCCAGGTGATTTTTAGGCCTGTCAAGTTTCGGAAAATTCTGCCCCTCTTTTCTCTCACTTTCTTTCTTTTCTTTCTTTTTTTTTTTTTTGTTTTAAGATTTTATTTATTTATTTATTTGAGAGAGAGAGAGAATACAAGCAGGGGAAAGGGAGAAGCAGGGAGCCCAACACAGGGCTTGATCCCAAGACCCCAGGACCATGACCCGAACCAAATTGAGCTACCCAGGCGCCCCAGTTCTCTCTTTCAAATAAAGGAAAGACTTATTGACCATTCTGGTCAAAGGATTTTATAAAATTCAGGGCACCTGGGTGGCACAGCGGTTAAGCGTCTGCCTTCAGCTCAGGGCGTGATCCGGGCATTATGGGATCTAGCCCCACATCAGGCTCCTCCGCTGGGAGCCTGCTTCTTCCTCTCCCACTCCCCCTGCTTGTGTTCCCTCTCTCGCTGGCTGTCTCTATCTCTGTCTAATAAATAAATAAAATCTTTAAAAAAAAAGGATTTTATAAAATTCTTTAGTTCTCATGATGTGCATGGGTGTGTGTACGTGTATGGGGGCGTGTATATGGTGCATATGTGCGTATGTGGTGTGTGTGCGTGTGTGTAATATATGTGTGTGCATGTGTGTTTTGTGTCTGTTGTATGTGTGATGTGCGTGCATGTGTTGTGTGTGTGTGTGTGTATGTGTGTTGGGAGGGCAGCAGGCAGGGGGAAGATGGATCAGTTTCTCACACTGCACATTGAAAGACAAAAGTGCTGGAGAGGGGGGCACTTGGGTGGCTCAGTCAGTTGACTGTCCGACTCTTGATTTCAGGCCAGATCATGATCTCAGGGTCGTGAGATTGAGCCTTGTGTTGGACTCAGTGGGGAATCTCTCTCTCTCTCTCTTCTGCCCCTCCACCTGCTTGAACAGGTGCAGTCTCTCTTTCTAAAATTAATGAATAAATCTTAAAAAAAAAAAAGATAGCAGTTCTGGGGCTCCTGGCTGGCTCAGTCGATAGAGAATAAGACTCTTGATCTCGAGGTCATGAGTCCAAGCCCCATGTTGGGCATGGAGCATAGATAGATAGATAGATAGATAGATAGATAGATAGATAGATAGATAGATGATAGATAAAAGTGCTTATTTTGGGGTAGTGAAATTAATAGCTATTTTTCTTTTGCCTTCTCTACATTTTTCAACTTGTCAACAAGGGGCATATATGACTTATGCAACAACAACAAAAAACAATTAAAAGGAATTCACTGTATTTCTTTGTCATCCACGTTGAACCCCTTGGTCCCGCAAACGCTGTGAGTATGGTGCTATCCTAGTCCGATGTGTCAGTGCAAGAATGCTCACGGACTGCTTTTAGTCTGGCTACAGGAGTGGTCTGGAGGCAGGGACCCCACCCTGTTCTGTCATCCAGGGCTTGCCCAGATGGTCAGTAGGGCCCTGGCAGGGTCCTAAGCATTTGATTCCCAGGGTTCCAGGCAGCTTGGGAGTTGGACCCTGGCCAAGGGGGTAGGGGGGAATCAGGTGCAGAGTCCAGCTCTGGAGAGAGGCCTGGTAAGAGCCAGGATGGCGCCAGAACACTTCCACCCAAGAGAGCTGCCATAGCTCCTCACCCCCAAGACCTGCATTGCCCTCCTTGCATTGATTTTTGAAATGGAGGGCAACATCTGGAAATTGACATGGTCATTCAGTGAGCTGATACTTCTCATCTTCCCAAAAGGCCCTTATTAAATCTGCAAGTTATACCCAGAATGGAGCACAGTGTCAGGCTCACAGTGGATGCCAATAAATCTCTCTTAATAAATGAACGCATATATTAAAAGGAAAAAAATAATATCTTTTTATAAGAGCAACATGCCTCCCACTGATCTCGAAGTAAGTGACACTTGCTTGGGGGGGTTCCCCTGGGCTTGCTTAGCTTGGCACAGTCCCCCTGGGGACATTAAAGAAACACAGTGACTCTATGGGATGCCTGGGTGGCTCAGTCGGTTAAGCGTCTGCGTTCAGCTCAGGTCATGATCCCAGGATCCCGGGACCGAGTCCCACATCAGGCTCCTTGCTCAGCGGGGAGCCTGCTTGTCCCTCTGCCTGCTCTGCCCGCTGCTCCCCCTGCTTGCGCGTTCTCTCTGACAAATAAATAAACAAAATCTTAAAAGTAACCAGGTACTAATTTAAGGCAACAGGCACCTCCCACTCCTATTCCAGAACAAAGGAATGACAACATTTAATTTTTTAAGAAGATTTATTTATTTATTTATTTATTTATGTATTTATTTATTTTAGAGAAAGAGAGAGAGTGTGCACGCAAGTCGGGCGGGATCGGTGGGAGGTTGGGGAGACGGAGAGAGAGAACCCCAAGCAGACTCCCCACTGGGCATGCGGCCCAACACTGGGCTCATCCCATGACCCCAAGATCATGACCCAAGCCAAAACCAAGAGTAGAACACTCAACCCACTGAGCCATCCAGGCGCCCCAGGAATGACAACATTTAAAGGGATATTAGGCTGAACCCTACTAATACAAAAAAATATATGATTCATTCCAGATGTAGAGTATTTCATCATTATAAGAAAATTAACTATTTTAAATGGTTGTCCCCTTTGCCTCAGAAGGGTGTGACTGAGTCCAGTGTCTAAAGGGATGTGGCGTGGTGCCTGGGTGGCTCAGTCGGTTAAGCGTCTGTCTTCGGCTCAGGTCATGATCTTAGGGTCCTGGGATCGATCCCGTGTTAGACTCCCTGCTCAGCAGAGGTCTGCTTCTCTCTCTCTCTCTTCTCTTGCTCTCTCTCAAGTAAATAGATAAAACTCTTTAAAAACTAAAATAAAATAAAACAAAACAAAATAAAATAAAATAATAAAATAAAATAAAGGGGTGTGGCATCTAGGTAGTGGTCTCTAAGTGGGTCCCCTTGGTGGGCTGGGCACCTCCATCCCCATTCTCTAGCTGCTGTTGGCCCCCAACCCCCATCCCATTCCAACACCCTATTAGGTGCAAGTGGACAGGAGGATAAGGGGCAGACAAGGATTAACTTGACTATTGCAGATGTAACTTGGCATTGGGTCCTTCTTCAAGATAGCTGTGCAAAATCATTGACATTTGTCTTGTAGGAAGGTCTGTGGGCCCCTCACAGCCTTTCCCCTTCCCTGGGGAAATCCTTGACTTGGCTTTGCCTCCTCTGGCTGAAAGCTATGCTTTTTCCTCAGCTCATCTCCAGTTCGTCCCCTCTGAGGTGCCACGTGCCCTTCTAGGAGGTCCTCTTAATCCACCTCCTGTCCATGGGGGCACATCTGGCCCATTGGGAAAAACAGGCATTCTTGCCCGGCTGAATCTGGGCTGCTCCTAAAGCACCACCATCTCCCGACTTGGCCACCAGTGGGCGCCCTAATCAAGCCTCTAGCCAATAGACATTTTCAGGTGTGGTCAGGTACCAATCTGTACTCTCGCTAAATGTCCAGGCACACAGGCTACATTCTCTGGAAGGTTTCCAGGAAGCCCCCCTCAGCTGGCTTAAGTAAGGAAGAGGCTCCCCTTTGGCCTTCCCATCTGGGGTTCGAGGTAGGGTGCAGGCAGGGACAGAGATGGACAACACTATCCAGTCTCCAGTGAAACCCTCACCTCCCCCTTCTCTATCCAGCTTGCTGTGTATCTTCGGCAGGGGTTTTAGTCTCTTATTAAGTGTCATGGAGACTGTCCTTCCCCTGGTCTGTAGTGCCTCCATGAACTCTCTGAGAAAAACAGGAAGTTGCCTCAGCCCTGTCAGGCTTCACTGATTCCAACATCTTCCAGAGACACAGGGAGTCTGTGGGGTACGGATTCAGATCCCTACCCTTTGTTTAACAAGTCCCTTCGGCAAGTTGCTGAACTTCTCTTGGTCCCAGATTCCTTACTTGCAAATTGGGTTTCAAAATCCTTATTTCACAGAGTTTGGAAGAAGTTTAAACAGACAATATTGTGGAGCATTTGGCATAGTGCCTCGCTTATAATAAATGTTCACTAAATGAGAATCATTATTCACATGGCCCTGCTCAGATGGGAGCTTCCTGCTCTGGGCCTGGGAGGCATCCAGGCTTTCCAGGGCTGCTCTGCAGAGGGATTAGCTCATCCATTATGCTGCCCATGGCCAGCTTGACTCCCTGAGGAGTGGTAGGGAAAGATCACAGGGGTTACCTTCACACAGGGCGGATTCCCTCTCTACCCCATCACTTCTCAGCTAGGTGACCTTAAATATCTTTGAACTCCTGGTCCCTCCCCTGAAAAGTTAAGACAATATCAAGCTGTTTTGGAAATAACCCTTCCTTGGTCTCAGGGGGCTGTTGTAAGGATGACATTAGGTGGCATATGGCAGGTCTGGCACAAGGAGCCCTCAGCAGTGATTAATTCCCTCCTCCTCCCCCTGAGAGGAAGCAGTGCAGATGGTATCTGTCACCTGCATGTCTTCATCCACAAAACGGTTGTGACGGCTGAAGAAAAGAGTGTCCTGTACCAGGTCGCCTGCACTGTAAAGGGTGAGCAGGCCCTGACCATTAGCAGGAAGAAAGAAGAGACCAGAAGTTCTGGGAATAGTTTCTGAAGAAGAAGCCACTTTCAATTTTGCTCCCCAAGGAAGATTCAAAGCAGTCTGTTCTGTTGAAATGTGTGCTTCTCTCAGGAATCGTTTGTACACAGTTGGTAAAGGGAGGTACAGTGTCCATATTATGTGGAAGCCATATTGATTCATTTTTTTATTTAAATTCCATTAGCCAACATGGAGTACATCATTAGTTGCAGATGTGGTGTTCAATGATTCATCAGCTGTGTGTAACACTCAGTGCTCATCACATCACATGCCCTCCTTAATGCCCGACACACAGTTACCCATCCCCCACCCACCTCCCCTCGCCATATTGATTCTTATGTCATATATTCCAGCATGTCCGTGTTTTGAAGCAATTAAACAAGCTTTCTCACAACTAAAGAGGAAGCTGCAGCATTTTATGAAGATCTTACAAAAAGCTGACAATCCTGCAGAAGTGCTTTCCTCTGGTGCGTGTCGTTGCTGACGCGGTGGCTTCAGGAACCAACGTCCTCTCCACTATGTGAGGCTCTCCGGGGAAGCGGATCGTGCGGATGAAGAAGCTGTGGAGATACTTCCTCTTGTGTTGACGAAAACGTGTTTTATTTTCACTTTGGTGACTCCAGCTCTGTTAGAGGCAAATGCCCTAAAAATCCCACATCTGGGAGGAGGCACCTCGGGTTTGAGGCCGTTAGCACGAAGTGACCGGGGCGCTGGGTGCAAGCGCTGATGCCAGCGAGCCGCCCTTGATTAGGATTGGTGCTGCTTTTATTAGAGCTCTGCTTCCTAAGACCCATAGGTTTTAAGTGCTCTGCCCCAAACTTACTCTTTCATTGTGGTTAAGCCCTATCTTTTTTTTTTTTTTTCAGAGAATTTTATTTTATTCAAGAGGTTTTAATCCATCATTTCCATTATTTATTTTGATGTTCAAATAAGCCTTTACTTGGCTAGTGGGGCCTTATTATTCTTTGAGCCCTTCCTTAATTTCTTTTTTTTTCCCTTTTAGAAATTTACTTATTTTATTTAAATTCAATTAATTAACATATAATGTATTATTAGTTTGAGAGGTAGAGATCAGTGATTCATCAGTGAACACCCAGTGCTCATTACATCACATGTCCTCCTTAATGCCCATCACCCAGTTACCCCACCCCCCTACCCCTGTCCCCTCCAGCAGCCCTCAGTTTGTTTTCTATGGTTAAGAGTCATTGTCTCCCTCTCTGAGTTCATCTTGTTTTATTTTTTTCTCTCTTCTCCTATGGTCCTCTGCTTTGTTTCTTAAATTCCACATATGAGTGAGATCATATGATAATTGTCTTTCTCTGACTAACTTATTTCTCTTAGCATAATGCCCTTTAGTTCCATCCACGTTGTTGCCAATGGCAAGATTTCATTTTTGATGGCTGAGTAATATTCCATTGTATATGTACACCATATCTTCTTTATCAATTCACCTGTCGATGGACATCTGGGCTTTTTCCATAGTTTGGCTATTGTGGACATTGCTGCTGTGAACATTGGGGTGCACGTGCCCCTTCAGATCACAACATTTGTGTCTTTGGTAAACCCTATAATTTTTACACCATGAGATTTTGCAAAAGGATTTTCTTTGTTTTGTTTTCTTTTCAGGGTCATACATATGGCATGACCCCATTAGGCATGACTACATATGGCATGACCGTATTAGGACATAAATGCCTACTTTAGGATCCCATGAGCCGATCAGAATTACCCAAACCTCCAAGAAAGCAAAAAGTAAACTGTTTTGGGGGTAGTTCATGTCCCCTCAACCACATGTTTTCCAGGTTTGGTGAAAGCCATGTTACCAGAACAAGAGAATACTCCTCATATAGAAAAAAAAGATAATTTCAGATGTAAGTAAAATTCAGATTTACCTCCTCCAGGAAGCCCTCTCTGCAGCCTTCTGCCAGGCTGGGCTAGGGGCCCTCCTCTGGGCTCCCTCAGCTTCCTGCATTTCTCTGTCTCGGCTCAGAGTACATGGCGTGGTCACTGCTTCCACCTCTGCACCCGTCTCACTGGTCCTTGGGGGTCGAGGGCCCAGCACAAGGCCAGGCACCGGGGTGGCATCAGGGAGCACTGTGCACTGCACAGAATGACACAGGGACACGGCTTGGGGCTGGTGAGTGGAACAGTGTGACTGCCTGTACTTGCAGCTGGTGAGACTGTATTTTGGCGGCCGTTTACCCCTCTAAGCCAGTAGTAAGCCTGTGTGTAAACACTTTTTACAAAGTTCATGAAGTATTTAGCTTTGCTTACTAGCTCTGGCACAGGCCTAAAACCCCCCCTGAGGTTTGGAGGCGATGTGTGGATGCATACAAAACCCAGGACGGGACCAGAATGCTGCATGGAACAGCGAAGAAAACCGAAGCAGGAGAGCACAGGGAGGATAGAAAAGTGCCAGGCTGGTAAGTAAGCCATGCTCCAAGCCACACTCCGATGTTCACATGCTGTGTGACCTGGAGGGTCTCTTTGGGCTCCAGTTTCCTCGTCTGCAGGAGGAGGGCCTCGGAGTAGGTCCCACCATTTGTTCAACATATATTGGTCTTCAGGACTTTCACAGTCCCTCCGCGGAGGGAAGAGGAATTAACCTCTACTGATGGGACCAAGGGTGTCCCAGGCACTTTGTATCTAATATCTAATTTAATGCCTCCTCCAAGGTAGGCATTATTTTTTTTTTAAGATTTTATTTATTTGACAGAGAGTGAGAGAGCACAAGCAGGGGGAGCAGCAGAGAGAGAGGGAGAAGTAAGCTCCCTGCCGAGCAGGGAGCCTGATGCGGGGCTCGATCCCAGGACCCTGGGATCACAACCTAAGCCAAAGGCAGATGCTTAACCATCTGAGCCATCCAGGCGCCCCTCAAGGTAGGCATTATTATCCCCATTTTATAGCCGCAGAAACAGAAGCTCAAGAGGTTAAGTGACTTAGGGGCGCCTGGGTGGCTCAGTCGGTGAAGCGTCGGACTCTTAATTTTGGCTCAGGTCATGATCTCAGGGCCAGGAAATGGAGCCTTCCAACGGGCTTCAGGCTCCACGCTCCACAAGGAACCTGCTTAAGATTCTCTCTCTCTCCCTCTGCCCCTCTTCCCCCCCAGCTCATGCTCTCTCACTCTTTCTCTCCCAAAAAAAAAAAAAAAAAAAAAAGTTAAGTTCCTTATCCATGTTTGTGGAGCTGGCAAGCAACAGAGCTGGCGTTTGAACCCAGGTCTGCCCAACCAAAGATTAAGACGGTTCCCACCCCACCTGAACGGTCTAGGACTCTGTGATTTAAAAACATAATAATTCAGAAGAATGTATATTCATCTCCCCCTTAGATCTCTGCTTTTAATCATTTAAATGAAAAAGGGATTCTGATTCAGAAAATGGATAATGTCCTATTCTAGGTTATATGTGACAAAAAGCTGAAAGATAGCTCATTCATCCCTCCATCCATTCATTCACACATTTGTTCAACGGATATTTACCGAGTATCTATGTACTGACCACACACTGTTCGAAGCACTGGATAAATGTAATGAACAAGGACAGATGAGGCCTCTGCTCTCATGGAACTGACATTGTACTGGGAAGATAGACAATGAAAACACAAACAACTAAATAAGATGATTTTAGTTTATCGTAAGTCCTAGGAGAAATGTGAACTAGGAAAAACGACAGGGCAGGTTGCAGGTCCAAGTCCAAGTAGTTAGAAGTGGCCTCTCTGAGCAGACGACATTTGAGCTGAGATCAGGTTGAGAAGGACCAGCCACGGGATGATCAAGGGAAAGTACTTTGGAGGCTGAGGGAACAGCAAGTGAAAAGGCACTGAGGTAGGGACAAGCTTGACTATGTGAGGAACAAAAAGGAAGCCAGTGTGGCTGGAGTAGGTCAACAATGGGGAAAGTGGCAGAAAACAATGTGGGAGATGGCATCGTGAGGCCATTACATAGTTTAGATGGCTAGACAAAGTCACCGGCAGAAGGTAAGCAGGGTCATGACATTCAACCTTAGAGACACTCTGACCCAAGCATCTCACATTGGGCCAGCTGAAAAGACCTGTCCGGACACCCAACAAAGTCAGTTGGTGGTGGAGCCAAGAGTTAGTGGAAGACCATGGTCTCCCTCCTCCCCAGGGTGTTAAAACAGAGCTCTTGGCCAAACCAGTAACACTGTGGCTGTAATAGAACTGTCCTGATCAATTGCGCCAACCTTTGCTGGTCTTCTGACTCCCACCTTTATCCTCCTAAGGCTTATTGTCTACACTGCAGGCAGAATGAGCACGTTAAAACTTAGTCTAGATCATGTCAGACCTCTGCTCAAACCCTCTGAGGGTTTCCCTGCCCCTCGCTGTAACTGTTCATTTCTATGTGACCCCACCACACGTGAGGACAGGCTCTTGTCAGATATCCCTGATGCTTGGGGTGCTGAACATAGATCTGGCATGCAAAAAAAAAAAAAAAAAAAAAACCCAACAACTGCTGAAGGAATAAACATGTACAGATATAAAACCATGCGAGCAAGCGGACTGGGCGATCTGCTTTATGCCTCTGTAGAGTCGTCTGGTTATCACTAGGGTACAACACACTGGTTAAGAGCATGGGCATTGAACCAGACTGCCTAGGTCAAAAACCTGTCTTCTCCACTTGCCAGTGGTTGGACCTTGGATAAGTTATTAGCCCCTTTGTGTCTCAGTTTCCTTGCTTATATAATTCAGATAATAATAGCATCTAATAGGGTTGTTGCGAGTATTAAACTAGTCAGGATACATGAAGTGCCTGGAACAATTCTTGGTACCTCCCGACTACTAGTTATTGATATTATTACTGATATCTACATATGCAGTGGGAAAAATGAATGCAAGAAAGGTCCAGATGGCTTCAATGGCCGCTCCTGGTATTGGAGTCAAAGCCCTGTCTGTGGAGCGTTCCCCTAATTGGCTGGCATGAATTTGGGCAAGTCACTTCACCCTTTAGAATCTGTTTCCAGGGGCGCCTGGGTGGATCAGTCGTTAAGCGTCTGCCTTCGCCTCAGGGCGTGATCCCAGGGTCCTGGGATCGAGCCCCACATCAGGCTCCTCCGCTGGGAGCCTGCTTCTTCCTCTCCCACTCCCCCTGCTTGTGTTCCCTCTCTCGCTGGCTGTCTCTCTCTCTGTCAAATAAATAAATAAAATCTTTAAAAAAAAAAAAAAAAGAATCTGTTTCCAAATCTGAAAAAGGAAGGTCATCTCACTTCCCCCATTGGAAGCTAGCTTTGAAATTAAGTGAGATTATGTGTATCAAGTTTCTGGCCCAGGACCTGGCACCTACTCAAAAGGCAACAAATGTTTCCTTTCTTCTCCCCGCTGGCCTGTGAGCTCAGCAAGCGAGCCCAGCCAGGGATCCTTGTTAAATGGGCCTGAAGCTGCCCACACCCGCAGTGCCTAGCACAGAGCCTGGCCCTCTAGACAGACAATAAACGGCAAACAGACAAAAGCAGCAAACAGACAATAAACACTTGTGGACTCTGACTTACGTAGGCTGCCTTGGCGATATCTCACATATCTATCCCCCGAGTTTCATTTTTCGCTGCTAGAAATCTTGTCCAGAGCATCATCGTCTCTCACGGTGGCTATGCCGAAAACCACCTACTGCTCTCCCCACTCTGGGAAGGGCTCGACCCTCCGGCTGCACAGAACACGGTACCAGATCGGTCTTCCTAAAGCACGGCTCAGACCATGCCCCTTGCCTTGCACAGAACCTTTGTGACCTTCTAGGGCTGACCCAACCCATCCGTGCTCCTTAGGCTGGTGGTGGAGGCACACCACAGCCCACCCCTGGCTGTGCCAGGTCCTCTCTCCCTCTCTAACCTTAGACACACACACACACACACACACACACACACACACACACACACACACGGCATCAGACCGAATCACAGTTCCTTGGGCCTTGCCAGCGCTGTGCCCTTGCTCATACCCCCACTCCCTGGCCTGGAGTGGCCTCCTGAAGCATCATGTACCCCATAATGCAAGGTACCACTGTCATGCCGCCTCTCCATCCAGCCTCACCCAGTTCCAGAAGCTAGAATCGTCCCTCCCGCACCTGTTGCTACGGCACCTCACGGGACTGCTCCGCGCACACGTGCTGCTGTGGGCCTTGTAGTGTGTTCATCTGTGTGCCTGAGCCAAGTGCGTACTCGGTCAACGCGATGAACAGCTGTGCTGGCCTCGCCCCTGTCAGGGTAAGGATGGGCCTCCCTCATCTTTCATGCCTCTCCTCTCTCACACACGAACATGCTTTCTGAAATGTTAAGAAGGAGCATAATACATGCTCCACAGATGAGTCTCCCCGCCTTGTGTGTTCTCGTGTGCAAAGGTGTCTTGAATCAGTCTCTTGTCCTCAGCCCTGCTGCTGCCCTAAGTCAGACCGAATCAAGGCCCACCGGGACCGATATGACAGCCTCCTAGCTGCCTCTCTTCTTTCCTTCTAAGCCCCACACAGACTACCAGTGTGACCTTGCTAAAACAAAAATCTCATCATGCCTTTCCCCTCCTGAAAAGATTTTACTAGTCCCCCACTGCCATGGCATAAAGCTGTCTTCCTCTTCAGCCTCATCTTCTGTTCCCCCATCCCCTTCCTCCTTCCACATTTCCTTGTACTCCTCCAGACCTGCTTATAATACCACAGCAATCCTGTGCTGCTTCAGGCCTCTGTGTCTTAGCATATGCTGTTCCCTCCTCTTCAAATGACGCCCCACCTGCCATCCCGGTCCCCATCACGTGATAAACAGCTGCGTATGCCTCCAAACCCAGTTCTGCTGGCAGTTCCGTCTGTGCAGGAGGCGATGGCTGACACGTGAACACCCCCAGCCCCGCCCTAACCATACATTTGCCCTGCGCACATCGGGGACTCTCAGACCGTCCTTCTAGGCAGCTCCTGTACTGGTCGGATCCCTGTGGGTGCAGTCGGCACCCCGTGTTGATGTGACTGGTGCTCATACCTGCCTTGTTGCCCCCCCCCCCCCGAGCGCTGAGCTCCAGGCAGCTCCTGGCTCTTGTCTCTTAGTCTCCTCCTTCCTTCACTGAGTGCTCACACGCTGCTCACACGTGGGGAAGACCCGGGAATGAGCTGCACCGCAGGCACAAATGGTCCGTCTGTCCATTTCCGAAGACCGAGGAAGGCAAGTGTGGAACGGAGCAGGACAACGTCCAAGATCTGACCAAGGCTGACACGGTCCCTTGCCTCTTATTTTGCCATCTTGCCAATCACTAGCGAAAAGATGCTTTGGCTTTGGCTGTCCTGGGACTCCTGCTCGGGCTTCGGTTGAGTGGTTCCCGGGGGCAAGGTCCTCAGGAAACTTCCCTGCAACCCGCAGAATGCTGGGCCAGTGAACGGGTCACACAGGCTGCTGACAGCCCCGCACAGTGTGACACCAGCTCCGTCACCACTAGGGTGGCAGGAAATAAGGACGCTCTGGCTTCGACTGTTCAGAGCCTCAGTGTGTCCGTTCGGTTCTTTAACAAGGCTTGCTGATGCTCACTTCGTGCTTGGCCCTGAGAACGGGGAGAGAAATCAGACTGTCCCTGCCCTGGAGAAACGCCTTGTCTGCGGAAGCGGGGCGTGTGTTTCGAGACACTTCGCGGAACAAGTAAGTCACCACACGGCGAAGTCCCAAAGAGCTAGTTCTGAAGGAAGGAGGAACCGGTGCGTTCTAAGAATGGCAAGAAGACAAGTGAGGGGTACCTGGAGATAAAGGGAAAGATCCCCGGTGAAACAGGACACCTTGTGCAAGGTGGAGGTAAGGGGAGGCGCACAGCCTCGTCACTATAGTAAGAGCTAACGTGAGTGTGGCACTCACTACGGGCCAGGCGCTCTTCTAGACGCTTCACGTGCATTAACTCCTTTCATTGGCCCAGTAAGCGATGAGGTTAATTGTGATTATTATCCTATGAGCCCTGAGAAGCCATTGAATGGTGTCAAGCAGGGAAAACAAATCAGATTTATATATGAGAAATCCCCGTCTGGCTCTGGTGTGGGACACCGAAGGAGGTCCGAGTGGATGCCAGGACACCCATCAGGAGGCCTCCACGGTAGGGCAGCAGGGGCCAGATGCCAGGAGCCTGGACCTGGGGGCTGGCCGTGGGGTGGAGAGAAGTAGGCATTTCTGGGGGCTATTAAGGAGCGGAGCTGACAGACTGGTTAGCGCTTACTCATTCTTCAGGACTCTGCCAGGCCTCCCACATCCCTCCCCTCCTCCTCTAGGCTCCTCCAGGCTTGGCCACCTTGCTTGCTTCTAATAGCCCCGATCTTACTCAACAGCAGATTCCAGGCCAATTTTCCAACAAGCACATCACAGAAGCCAGCTGCCCAAATGAATAATTCCTCAAACCATCACTTTGCCAAACGGCTAATAAGCCAGAAGCTAACTCATAATAAGCCAAATCATTCAAAACTAATTCCTAAATTTGCTTGTTTCCTTTTATTTTATCTATTCTTTTTTTTTTTTTTTTTTTTTTTAGAGAGAGAGAGAGTGCATGTATGTGCGAGCAGGGGAGCACGGGGTGGGGGGCGGTGCAGAGGGAGAGGGAGAGGGAGACTCTCAAGCAGGCGCCGTGCTCAGCACAGTGCCCACACAGGGCTCGATCTCAGGACCCTGAGATCATGACCTGAGCGGAAATCAAGAGTCAGACCCGTCACTGACTGAGCCACACAGACGCCCCTTGTTTCCTTTCAAAACTATTGTGTAATTTATAGCAGTTGGTATTAAATGGGACAGGTTTTTTGTTTGTTTGTATTAAGTACAGAAAAAAAACTTATAAAAATATGCATAAGGCATAAAAAACAATGATACAACAAAACTCCTGCACCCAAAACCAGTTTTTAAAAATGAATATTACTGGGGCACCTGGGTGCCTCGGTCAGATGAGTGTCCAACTCTTGATTTTGGCTCACGTCGTGATCTCAGGGTCATGAGATCCAGCCCTATGTCGGGCTCCACGCTCAGCAGGGAATTTGCTTGAGATTCTCTCTGTCCCTCTCCTCTTCCCCTGCTCTCTCTCTGTAAAATAAATAAATTTTTAAAAATGAGTATTACTGTTACCTTGGAAACTCTAGTGCCCCTCCCACATCCCATTGCCCTTCACCTCACTCTAGAGCTAATCACACTCCTCGATTTTCTGCTTTCTCCCTCACTTTTCTTTATATTACATATTTGTACCCTCAAATTTTCTTAGTTTTATGTGTTGAACTTTAAATAAAAGGAATTAGAATATATATATTTTTCTGTAACTTATTTTTTTCATTCAGTATTATATTTCTGAGATTCCTTCTTGTTGGTGCATAGAATTCTTTTTTTTTAAGATTTTATTTATTTATAAAGATTTTATTTATTTATTTGGCAGTGAGAGATAGCGAGAGAGAGAGAGAGCAAAAGCAGGGGGAGCAGCAGGCAGAAGGGGAGGGAGACACAGGCTCCCCACTGAGCAGGGAGCCTGACATGGGGCTCAGATCCCAGGACCCCAGGATCATGACCTGACCCGAAGTCAGATGCTTAACCAACTGAGCCAGTTTTTAAGTAACCTCTGCACCCAACATGGGGCTGGAACTTACAACCCCAAGATCAAGAGTTGCATGTTCCACTGACTGAGCCAGCCAGGTGCCCCTGATGCGTACAATCTAATTCATTCATTTTCTTGGCCGTATAGTAATCTGTTTTATGAATACATTATAACTTATGTATTTGTTGAATTAAGGGACACTTACAATGCTTCGCGTTTCCCATTACACATAGTGTCGCTAGGAAGATTCGTGGATATGTCTCCTGGGGCACAGATGCTATGGAATTGGTCTAATTCATTTTTTTTTTTAATTTTTTCATTTACTTGTCAGAGAAAGCACAAGCAGGGGGAGTGGCAGGCAGAGGGAGAAGCAGGCTCCTCACTGAGCAAGAAGCCTGATGTGGGGACTCCATCCTAGGACCCTGGGATCATGACCTGAGCCGAAGGCAGATGCTTAACCGACTGAGCCTCCCAGGTGTCCCAGTGTAATTCATTCTTTACAACAATCCTATGAAGTGCAAATAATTAGCCTCATTTTATAAAGTACTTGAGGTTCAGAAAATTTAAATAACGAAGGATATGAATCTAATAAGAAGTGCTTGCACATTGAATCTCCCCATAGCATGAAGTGGTCTATGAGAAGAAAAACCCAGGCTCTGACCCATTCTCTAAGCAAAGGGTTCCTATTTGGACAACTCCTACCCATGAACCCCCCACCCCCATATCCCATTCTTCCCAGCATACCACCAGTCCCTTCCTCCCAGCTTCATTCCTCCCTGTCCCCTCCTCTCCAGCCCTAAAACCCACCACTGTCCACTTTCAAATTGATGTTGACCACTCACAGAATTAGAACAAAGGGCCAAGGACCTCAATCTCCCACCCACCCTTTCCCACCTTCCCTATCCCTCAGCCTCTTGCCTCCAGACAGGGGTCTTCCCTCCGCCTCCGACCACCCACAGCTCTGCCCTACTCTGTTGAACCTGATCACTTGGCCTGGGATGTAGCACGTGCCTCTCCCAGTTGGGAGCTCTTCGAACAAGGGTCTGGTCTTTCGTGTCTGTTTCCCCAGCAGATCCAGAGAAGTTTTCCCTGGTGCTATTTAGCACTTTCTACCTCATGTTATTTTTTTTTTAATTTTTTAAAGATTTTATTTTGGGGGCGCCTGGGTGGCGCAGTCATTAAGCGTCTGCCTTCAGCTCAGGGCGTGATCCCAGCATTCTGGGATCGAGCCCCACATCAGGCTCCTCCGCTGGGAGCCTGCTTCTTCCTCTCCCACTCCCCCTGCCTGTATTCCCTCTCTCGCTGGCTGTCTCTCTCTCTGTCAAATAAATAAATAAAATCTTTAAAAAAAAAAAAAAGACTTTATTTTTAAATAATCTCTACACCCAACGTGGGGCTCGAACCCACAACCCCAAGAGTCTCACGCTCTACTGACTGAGCCAGCCAGGCACCCCTCTATCTCATGTTGTAACGTACCTGTTTTATTCTCGTTTATCTCCCCAGATCTCACCTCAGGGCCTTGCACAGAATGAGTAACAAATATTTAATGAAAGAATCCATTTTCACCCAAACCACTTCCCGTGCTGTGCTTGGATTAATTTCAGTTAATGTTTACCCATCTACTTTCAAGTACCAAATACTGTGCACAGCCCCCCTCTTCTGGGCCGCCAAGCCACCCCCTCCATCTCATCTCTCCAGGCTCAAGCACAGGGCCTACCTACCTTCCCGGGCATAGTCTCCTTCAGGGACCTCCTAAAAGTCTGGCCCCTAATAACAAGCACTAATATTCACAAAGCTCTTTCAAGTTTAAGCAGAACTGTCAGACTCATTTGACCTGCCCAGCCACTCAGTGAGTACTGCAGGTGTCATGATCCCCATTTTGCAAATAAGTAAACCAAGGTCCAGAGATAGCAAATGATTCTCCCTGGTCCCCACAGAAAGTCTCCAGAATTGAATCCAACTTTTCTAAAGCAAGAGCCCTTGCTTTTCCACTACAGAAATCTTCATGGCAGTTGACAAGTCGGCATGGTAGAGTGGGAAAGGCTGCCAGCTAGGAATAAGTCACCCTTGGAGTTTGACCTAGTAACAGTGCCTTTAGCTTCCCTAATCCTGAGTGTTTCATCTGCAAATGAGGCAGTAACATCTACCTCACAAGGTGATGAAGATTCAAAGGGAAAAAAAATGTGTATACATTGCCTTATACTTAGGACTCAGTAAGCCTGAGACCCTCACCTGGCCCCACTGTGATCTCTGTGACAATAATCCAATAGTCCAAGTTCTGTGCCCTAAACTATTAGTCCGTGCATGCAGGGGATTGCTCACCCACAGAAAATGGGACAATGAGTTCAGCACAAAGGATGAATGTATATTAATTTCCTCATTCCTGGGCGCAGTTCTTTATTTTCCTCTGGTTGCTTGCTTGCCTTCCCTGAGATTTTTAAGAGCATGTACGTTTAGGTTTGCCCATAGCCTGACATGGCCTGCGTTAGCTGCAGAGCATGGTTTCAGCCTTGCTTCTCCCATACTGAACTCTTTCCCCCACCCACCAGCTGCCAAGCTCCAAAGGAGTTGGTGGTTCCTGAAGCCCACATCAGCCTCAGGGGAAATTTCTTATAGCTGTTTTTAATCTCAGAAACTATTCCCTGCCAGACAAATGGTCTATCAGTCCATTTCTGAAGACTTAACTAAGTGCAAATGATGGGGGCATGTCAGGTCCTCAGACCCAGAGGGGGTCCCATGGGACTAGTCAAGAGGATCCCTGCTGAGCACAGGAAAGAAATCGAACAACCAGCCAGCAGGAAGTGAGAGCAGAGTTTATTGTAGGTATAGAGAGAAAGTTCAGCTACAGAATATCTGGGAGACTCAGAAAGGAAAGGAGGGAGTCTGGGATTGTTTGGAGTCTCAGGGTTTTTTATTGAGGACTGTCGTCTGGTGTACCTGTCTTCTCAGGCACCTAGAAACCCCTAGAACAAAGACAAGGGCCCAGGTGTTATTCCTTGGAGCCCAGGGGTGTGATCGTGGAGATGCGCAGCCTAGCCCGGGTGGTCTGTAATACACATAACGATAGCTGCCTCTGCTTAGATGTTATCTACTTAATAAAAGCATTCACGCCTTGTCCCTTAGAAGGAGGACATGCAGTGTTTGCATTCTGAGGCGTGTGTAAAGTGGGATTGCAGGTTCTAGCAAGAATAGAAGCAGGGAAAGGAGCAAAAAGCTGGTTTTTATGCATCCTTCGGTTTCCCTAGCTCATAAAGTCACATGGCACACACGAGTGACAATTACTATAATGACTGCACTGTCAGTTACCGGGCGTCTGTGTGTGTGCAATGGAGTTAAGTGCTTTATACACATGATCTCATCTTATCTTTACAACAAAATGTTGGGATGGGTGGTTATCTCCGTTTCAAAGATGAGAAAACCGAGAAATAGAAAGGTTTGGTGACTTGCTCAAGCCTACGCTGCTAGTCGCAGAGCTGTGGTTGGAAACCCTGTCTGATTCCTCTCCCTGCCCTCAGAAGTTCCCCAGTCTGTTAATGGGACTTACAAACCCAGAAACAAATACTTCATTTCTTTGTTTCTGATGATAAAATCTGGTTCTGAATACAATAGTCCTCCTCTGCAGGAGGAGGATTAAGGATTGGGAGGAGAGGAAGATTTATTTACTTTTTGAGGACTTTTTTTGTACTTGGTGAATTTTCTCTACCTGTGTGATTTTTTTTTTTAACCTAACGAAGGGGGCATGGGGTAGAATGCCACCCAAAATGTGCCACTTTGGCAAGTGTATTATTTTATGCTGAAAGCAATCAAGACCCAGCAGATTCAGGAAAAGTTTTTTTTGTTTGTTTTTTTTTTTGTTTTTGTTTTTTTTTTTTTACCTCCCCCTTAACTGCCTAAAAGAATTTAGAAAGGGGGCCTGTAACCAGGAAGAGAGCTCTTATCTAAGATCACATTTTCGATATGAGAGACTTACCTGCAGGACAGGGCAAGCATTTGTTTACCAAACATGTGCTCTTCTCACCTGTGAATTGCCTTCCCTCGACTCTCCCCTTCGAAATCCCAGACCTCTATCCTTGTCCTTAGCTTCGCAAGGTATATAAGCCTCAACTGCGTTGTTGCCTTTGAATCTCATCTCTTTGTGGGGACTTGTTTTTCTCCTGTTAAGCTGTCTTTTTGATATAGGTGGGGTCTCAGCCAAGAACCTAGAAGAGATGAAGAATTATTTTCTCACCCTTACAATAGTTTTAAAAACCAATTAAAACATAGTAGAACATTTAGAAAATATAGCCAGTAATAAAAAATCGTTCTTAATCCCACTTTACATAAATACTCACTTCTGGATTTTTTTCTAAGCGCGCGCTTAAAATGAGATCACATTTACACATATTGCTTTGTAACCTGCTTCTCCCCGCCCGCTTATCCGCATCTTACGACTACTACCACATCTTTTCATGTGCATGATACAGACCTGATGGTGCTGATGGCGTTCAGGTGGTTTACAAGCCCTTAACACTAAGAAAAAGCAGAGATGAACTTTTTTGAATGGGAATCCAGCGCACGCCCGGGTCAGCTCCGGCTGACGCTCGCTCCTAACGCCGAGGCAGGGACCGCGGGCTCAGTGCCGGGCATGCTGGGCCCAGGGCAGGGGCTGGTGTCCGCGTGATACCCGCGGAGAGCTCTCCTGCTGGGCTAGAGCTGGGTGGAGCAGAGGTCAAGCTGCTGAGGTTCCAGGCTGGACCCAGCTCCTGGAGGGGCACCACCCTACTACTCTGGCACACAAGCAGAGGGAGCAGCAGGCAGAGGGAGAAGCAGGCTCCCCGCCGGGCAAAGAGCCCCATGTGGGGCTCGATTCCCGGATTTTATTTATCCATTTATTTGAGAGAGACAGAGAGAGAGAGCACAAGCAGGGGGAGGGGCAGAGGGAGAGGGAGAAGCAGACTCCCTTGCTGAGGAAGGAGCCTGACATAGAGCTCCATCCCAGGACCCCGGGATCAGGACCCCAGCCAAAGGCAGACGCCCAACCAACTGAGCCACCTAGGCGCCCCTAAGCCTTGGTATTTTAATCTGCAAAGTGGAATAATGATCTTACTTTGCTAGACTGAGAGAATTAAATGAAAGAATGCATATAAAAACGCTTGCTTAAGGATGCCTGGGTGGCTTAGTCCCCTGAGTATCTGCCTTCGGCTGGGATCATGATCCCAGGGTCCTGAGATCGAGTCCCTCATCAGGCTCCCTGCTCAGCGGGGAGCCTGCTTCTCCCTCTGCCTGCCACTCCCCCTGCTTGTGTGCTCTCTCCCTCTGTGACAAATAAATCAATAAAATCTTTGAAAAATAAATGCTTGCTTAAATGCCTAGCTAACATATAACAGACACTCCATAAATAGTAATAGTAGTAGCAGTAACTATAATAAATGATTAGTTTGTACTGAGTTCTTGCCATGTGTCAGCCGTTGTCCTAAGTGTTTTAAGCTCATTATCTCATTTACTCATAATAGCAACCTTAGGAGGCTGGTACAAGTATTAGCTTTATTTTTCAGGTGAGGGAGCCAAGCAAATTGCTCAAAGTCACAGAGGTAACATGAGGCCTTGCTGGATTCCCATCTCTGGTCTGTTAGGGAGCTTACGCTCGCACCTGCAGACAAGGGAGAATCACTGAAGGAGAATCACTTTTGTTTGTTTGCTCACTTGTCTATCTGACAAGAGTGCATGCTACCCTGTACATAGTAACCATCATTATTATGTGGATGAGGCATGTGGAGGAGAGGAAGGACAAAGGATTGGAGCTAGAGAGGTGACCCACTTTGTGCCCGGCCCTGTGTTCGGTGCTAGGGACATGCTGGGGCCCAAGACACTTTGCTTGCCCTGAGGTTGCCTAGAGTCTGGTTCGGTATTTCTCAAGATCTGGTTCCGGGACCATCGGTCTCACAGTGACCCAGGCTGCTTGTCTGACATGGAGATGCCTGGGCCCCCAGAGACCAGGCTGGGCCTGCAGGTTTCTGAAGGAACATAACCAGCAGCAATTCTGGAATTCTCGTAAGTTTGAGAGCCACTGATCTAGCTGATGAGGAAGACAAGTAAACAGGTGGCTAAACTGCAGAGCGCTAGGAATTACAATGGCAGGTCTGGGAAGAGCTTCTGGAGGAAGCCTGGAGTGGTCTGAGACCTGAAAGATAAGAAGTTAGCTGAGGGGACAGGAAGGGAGGGGAAGATGCCCACAAAATCCAGCAGTGAGAGAAGTGACTCTTCTAGGGAAGAGTATTTGAAAGTATTTTAGGGGTGCCTGGGTGGCTCAGGTCATGATCCCAGGGTCCTGGGGTGGAGCCCTGCATCGGGCTCTCTGCTCAATGGGGGGCCTGCTTCTGCCTCTGCCCGCCACTCTGCCCATTTGTGTTCTCTCTCACTCTCTGTCAAAAAATAAATAAAATCTTTTAAAAAAAAGTATTTTAGTGTGACCAGAGTGTGGGATGTGGCAACAAGGCTGGAGAGGTGGGTAGGGTCCAGGTCACAGAGAGCTTCGCTGGTCATATCGAAGAGTTTTGACTTTTTCCCCACAGGTCGTGGAAAATCACTGAAATTTGTGATGATTCAGAGGAGGGCATTGATAGTTTTGAGATTAAGAAAGAACCTTCTGGCAGCTGCAGTGGGAAGAATAGTAGTGGGACTGGAACAGGGCAAGGATTTCCTCAGGGCTATGAGGGAGGGCACAGGCAATGAGGACCTGGACAGAGACAATGGCGGTGAGAGAAGGAGGGAGGTGGACAGATCCAAGAGCCCACAGCGGTGGTAACTGATTGGGTACGGCTGGATGGGGACAGGGGAAGTCAAGGCTTCCTTCTTTAGCAAACTGGGTCAATGGTTGTGAATTTCACTGTAGTAAGAAATGACTGGAAGAGAAACCAAATTGGAGGGAAAACGATAAGATCACCTTATGACACACGAAATTTGAGATCCTCGAAGTATCCATGTGGATCTGTCCAAGACAACTGGACTTGCAGGGTTATGGGGTATCCTGCTAGTTGCCCACTCGACAGCCTCTTTCCCTCCCTCCCTAACAGAAGCCAGCTTTGTTTGGGACAGCGATGCGCCTAGTTAAAACATCCACCCTCCTAGACTCTCTTGTCAGTCTTCCTGGACTCTATAGTTGGTCATGAGATCCAGTTCCGACCAATAAACTCTAATCGAACATCACTGGGTGGAGGTTCTGGAAAAGCTATTGTTTTCCTGATAACAATGGGCAGGTCCAGCTGGCATTTGCCTTTTACCCCTGTCCTTCCTTCTTGCCTAAACAGCATTGTGATGCATGGACAAGAGGCAGCCCTTTTGTGACCATGAGGATGAAGCCTCTTAGTGTACTAAGGGAAGCAGAGAAGAAAAACAGAAGGATTCTGGCATTGTGGAGTTCTTGTATGGCCCTGGGCTGTCTGAGAAAAATAAACCCTAATTTAGTTAAGCCACTGGGTTTGGTTTTCTACCACCTGGAGCAAAACATGATCCTAATTGATTAGGGCTAAAGGGCTCCAAGGCTAAAGCTCTGGGGACAGATCTGGGTTAGATAGAGATTTGGGTCAGCATCTAGATGGTAACTGACAGTGTTTGGGTGGATACAAGAAAACCAGCACCTGACTAGGCACACATATAAATGATTCTTACAAGTTGAAGGACAGAGGGCTCAATTTGTAGGCAATGTTGAAAGAAGGAATTCCTGTTCACAGGGCAAATGTCTTTAGGTTACTTTTTTATTGTTGATGTTTCCATAACCTCATTCAACACAAAACAATCCATTTAGGGCTATTCAATTACTACTCAACCCCATGACATTTATTTTGTAACAACTTTCCAAGTGCTTACCCAAGGGCAGTGACTGTTCATATACGTGGCGACTTATGTCCCAGGGTGTGGTGTGTTTGGTGCTCAGGAGGTGACTTGGTAAACCACAGTTTTCTGTTTTCCATGAAGCAAGTGCCCTTGGAGTTTCCTTTTGGAAAGACTGTATGAGGACTGCCCAGGACCTGTATTGCAATTTAACCTAATGGTCCTATCTTTTGCCAAGATTATTTGCCACAGTTTCCTAATTAATTAGAAGGTTGATCAGGCTAATTTTCCTGATTCCTCTCTTCTCTCTGCCCTGCCCCCCTACACAAAAATCCAAAAACCAGAAATCTATTTTCCCTAACACATAGAAATATGTTATACCCTTTCTTGAACCCTTCTGTTGTCTTTAGGATAAAGCCCAAACACCTTATCCCAGTGTATTAGGCCTCAATCTTTCCCTCCTCGGTTCCTGATAAATGTCCTCACCTCTCTCCCATCTCCGCACACCGGTCAGCCACTCTGAATGTCTCATTCTGACCACATTTTTCTCTTTCTTTCTTTCTTTCTTTCTTTCTTTCTTTCTTTCTTTCTTTCTTTCAAGATTTTATTTATTTATATGAGAGTGAGGGAAAGCACGAGCGGGGGGGGAGGGGCAGAGCGAGAGGGAGAAGCAGGCTCCTTGCTAAACAGGGAGCCTGATGTGGGGTTCGATCCCAAAACCCTGAGACCAGGGACTGGAGCCAAAGGCAGACTCTCAACCAACTGAGCTACCCAGGCACCCCTCTCTCGCCCTTTCAAGTCCTCAAAGACTATTTCCTTGCCCAATAATGCTTTCTCTGCTTCTTGCTCTGAAGGATACCCCCATCCACCCCCAGCAGCCAGGTTAATTTTCTGGTCTTTGGGCAGCTGGGAATGGCGGGGAACCCAGGAGTGATCAACCTCCTCCTTCTCCTTGATCCTTCTCCCCACTATCTCTCCAAATCCTGTTGACTCAACCCCTTAAACATCTGTGAATTTGTCCCCTCTTCGCCGCCACCATTGCTGCTAACCAAATCACTGCAAGTCCCTATGGAAACCTCTGTGTCGTCAGTCTTGCCCAATTCAATCAATCCGTCCTCCTCTTTGCAAATTTACCCATGTCACTCTTTCCCTAAAAACCCTGTCCATCCCTGATGGCATTATCCCTGCAGACCTCTCAAGCCTCATTTCCTACACTCCAGGTACTGAGAGAAATCAAACCCAAGGCTGGCCTTCAGCCCTCTGTCCTGCACAGCCCCCGGCTCCAGCGCTCCTTAGGGCTAGTGAGACACAAGAGTTAAGAACATGGCCTCTTGCACCAGACAGCCTGGATTCCAGCCTCTACTCAGCCACTTATTAGCTGGGCGCCTTTGGGTGAACTATTTAGTCTCACCGTGTCAGTTTCGTTATTGGTAAATGAGGGCTAAAGGTAGCCTTCATCCTTGGGGTTGTTAGAAAGATTTTAGAAGGGAATACTGAAGAATACTCAGAACAGTGTCAGAAACTGAGTAAATGTTATATTAAGTGTTAGCTATTACGACTATTACATTTCATTTTGATCCTTGAAATTTGTCTTTTTCTCCTCTTCTATTACCTAGAACAGTGCAGAAGACATGGTAGGAGATGGCTTGTGGATAGGATAAGGGGGCCAGGGAGCCTTGAGGGAAATGCTGAGAAACTAGGGGCCAATGAAGCTTACTTAGCTCAAGTCAACAAAAATTGGCTTTGGAGGACCTGGGTGGCTTGGTCCATTAAGTGTCTGACAGTTGATTTCAGCTCAAGCCCTGATCTCAGGGTCATGAGTTCAAGCTCTGGGTTGGGCTCCATGTTGGGCATGGAGCCTTCATAAAAACAAACAAACAAACAAACAAACAAACAAACTGACTTTCTGTTCTCTGTAACCCAAGTTTCAGCTTAGTTTAGAAGATAGGTCTTACAGGAAAATCAGGCCCAGATGTTCCCCACCATCTCTCTTGTGCATGGTAGACAGTATGCTTCCCCATGCTTCCCCAAGAATGCTTTCTCCTTTCTTCAAAGTGATAATAATACCACAATACCATGAAGTGTTTTGATCTCATTTCATTTCCCAGGCACTGTATTTTGCAACCTTTTTTTTTTTTCCATTTAATCCAAACATGAAGTGGGTACTGTTGCTTTTTTTTTTTTTCTTTTTACGATTTTATTTTTAAGTAATCTCCATATCCAACATGGGGCTTGAACTCACAACCCCAGGATCAAGAGTCACACACTCTACCAACTGAGCCAGCAAGGCGCCCCTGTTTCCCCATTTTATAGATTGAGGTTTATGGTGGTTAATAGGACCAAAATCACAGCATATTAAGAAGTGAGTTTGGGACAGAGGGTCACGATTGCCACGTTCCAGAGCTGATACTCTTTTTTTTTTTTTTTTAAAGATTTATTTATTTTAGAGAGAGACAGAGTGGGAGTGAGTGGGGCGGAAGAGCAGAGGGAGAGAAAATCTTCAAGCAGACTCCCTGCTGAGCATGGAGCTGGCCATGGGGCTTGATTCCATGACCCTGAGATCATGACCTGAGCTAAACCTAAGAGTTGGGACACAACCGACTTAGTCACCCAGGTGTCCCCGAGGTGATACTTTTTTGTTTTTTTAGATTTTATTTATTTATTTGGCAGAGAGAGAGAAAGAGAGTACAAGCAGGGGGAGCAGCAGAGGGAGGGGGAGAAGCAGGCCTCCTGCTGAGCAGGGAGCCCAATGCGGGACTTAATCCTAGGACCCTGAGACCATGACCCAAGCCAAAGGCAGACGTTTAACCGACTGAGCCACCAAGGCATCCCAGAGCTGATACTCTTAACCTCTTAACGCTATGCCAGATTGCTTCATAAAAGTGGATGTTTTACTTCATTTGAGAAATGTCTGTGGACTTGCTCACGTGCTAGTTCTGGTGCTAGGCGCTGGGAACATAGAGATACATATGGGTGATCCTTTGTTTCCAGGAACTCACAGCTGCCTTCTGGGTACAAGCTAGTCAACAGGCAGCGAGGCCAAGTGTGGGAAACGCACAGGGTGCTAGGGAGCAAGGAAAAGAAAAGCATTAACGCCACCTGGAGAGTGGGGCCTGGGATCCAGCTACAGAGGCAGCAGCTGAGTCTCAAAGTCTGGGATTGAGAGTCATGATTACTCTAGTGATGTTTCTGGAAGCCTAAGCATCAGCAGTGCATAAAAATTTATTCTTTGATGTTTGTCATGTATTATAAGTGAAAACAAGAAACCCCAAAGGGTGTCTGGGTAACTCAGTTGGTTAAGCATCAGACTCTTGGTTTCTGCTCTCAGCTCAGGTCGTGATCTCAGGGTCATGAGATCGAGCCTCTCATTGGGCTCCCAGCTCAGCGAGGAGTCTGCTTAAGATTCTCTCTCTCTTCCCTCTGCCCCTCCCTCCACCCTGTCTCTCTCTCTCTCTCTCTCTCTCTCTCTCAAATAAAAAAAAAAAGAAACTCCCAAATGATTTGTGTTTTTAAACTCTATTTTAATATAACATACGTATGTATAGTTCTAAATAAAACACACACACATACACACACAGAAAGATGTTTGGCCCATCATATACCAAAATATTGTCAGTGCTTTCCACTGAGTGATGAAATTTCAGATGATTCTTTATATATATATATTTATTGTGGATTATATTTTTATTTTATAAATATATTTTATATTGTGAAATACAACTTTATTGTGGAAATGTAAATCGGTACAACCACTTTAGAAAGCACTGAGCTCCGCGCTCAGTGTAGTCTGCTTGAGATTCTCTCCCCCTCTCCCTCTGCCCCTCAGGCTCATGCTCTCTCTCTCTCTAAAATAAATAAAAATAAATCTTAAAAAAAAAAATTCGGGGGGGCGCCTGGGTGGCACAGCGGTTAAGCGTCTGCCTTCGGCTCAGGGCGTGATCCCGGCGTTATGGGATCGAGCCCCACATCAGGCTCTTCCGCTATGAGCCTGCTTCTTCCTCTCCCACTCCCCCTGCTTGTGTTCCCTCTCTCGCTGGCTGTCTCTATCTCTGTCTAATAAATAAATAAAATCTTTAAAAAAAAAATTCGGGAAGGTGGTTTCTTCTGCAGGGAGAGAAGTAATGAGATTGGAGAAGGATACACGGGGCTTAAGGCATCAGCCAGGTTCTAGCTCTCATATAGGTTCTATCTTAATCAGATTCTATCTCTTAATCATTCTTAATATATTCAGTTATCTATTATTTTTATATATTATATATTTCATAATGAAACTATTTTTTAATCCATATTTTGAAATTTCCGTAATGAACGTGAGTACAAATGGTTGTATTAAACAGAAAGATAACAAATGCCATAGCCTTTTAAAAACTGTTGTTCTCATGTAGTTTTTCTTACCCTGGCCTTTTTATATTGTTCATTCATCACATGTTCACTGGGGACTTACTCTGTCCCAAGCTGTATGTTGGGGATACAGTGATGTTACATAGTTCCTACACTCATGAAACGTACCCTCCTGGGTGCTCTTCTGTGTCCCTGTCAAATTCTCAGAGTTTGGCTTTCACTATCAATATTTTACAAGTTTGTCAGCAATTTTTGTTAAGGTAGCTGTTAAGCACCTGAGTTCTGAAGCTAACTGCTTAAATTCAAATCCTGGCTCCGCTGCTAACTAGTTACACATATTTAGGCAAGTAACTTAACCTCTTTGTACTTTAATGACCTTAACTATGAAATGGGAGAGAGAATAGTGTCTACCTCGTTGGGCTGTTGTAAGGTTTAACTCAGTTAATAGAATATAAAGACCCCAGGACAGGACCCGGCTCATGGTAAATGTACCATAAATGATATCTATTGTTATTGTTTTTGTTCTTTAAATATTCCCCGAGACCAGTTCTGTGTCAGGCCCCATGAGGGACTGGTGATACAGAGATAGAATGAGACCGAGTCTGGAAGATGGATTCTTAGACTACCGTGAAACCGGAGAGAAGCTATGGTGGAGGGAAACCCAGGGCTGCAGGAATATAGATGGGCTCCCCCCAGCCAACCCTGGGGGCAGGGGCTCTTCCCACAGAGGTTTGGGGCTGTGTCCCCGGGTTGTGGTCTGCTGCACGTGGGCAACATGCTAATATTCCCATATACAGGACCTAGGAAGTGTTGACAGGCTACCATAGATGTGCCTTGCCGTAAGAGGCCAAGAGGTAACGTGTAGATCATAAAATCACTTCATCTGTGGTAAGCCTACACATTTGGTTTCTGTGGTTTCAAATTTTCCTTTGCAGTTATGGAATGGTGCAACATATCTCATGTGGAAAACATGGCTTACAGCTTGGAATCCTTTTGTCTTTTTTTTTTTTATATAAGATTTTATTTATTTATTTGACAGAGAGAGCCAGCCAGTGAGAGAGGGAACACAAGCAGGGGAAGTAGGAGAGGAAGAAGCAGGCTCCCAGCGGAGGAGCCCGATGTGGGGCTCGATCCCAGAATGCTGGGATAACGTCCTGAGCCGAAGGCTTAACAACGGAGCCACCCAGGCGCCCCTGGATTTCTTTTGTCTTGGAAACTAGTAAAAAGGGTTTTCACTAGGAATCTGGTTGAAAGCTCCCAAAATTTGGGTTCTCATTTGTTAGCTGAAAAATAAATACAAGGATTGGAAATAACATACATGCTCAGTAATAAGGGAATAGTAGCATGGATATATGAAAAGTACATTGTGGCATATCTATAATATTGAATGTGATATAACTATTAATATGTTTACAAGGATTTTTTAATGGCATGAGAAATGCTTCTGAAATATGAAATACAAAGGCAATATTAGTTCTAGCATGTAAAAAATCCATAGATAAAATGCTGGAAAAAAATATTCTTACATGTTAACAACAGTTATTGCTAGTTGGTGGGATTATGAGTGATTTCCTTTATTTTTTCACAGTTTTCTAAATTTTCCAGTATAATAATATCTGACTTTCTTTAAAAACACAGCTTTATTGGAATACCTGGGTGGCTCAATGGGTTAAGTGTCTGACTTCGGCTCAGATCATGATCCCAGGGTCCTGGGATTGAGCCCCAAGTCTGGTTCAGTGGGGAGTCTGCTTCTTCCTCTGCCTCCATAACCCCTCTATGCTCACACATGCACTCTCTCAAATAAAATCTTAAAAAAATAGCTTAATTGAGATATAATTAAGCTACCATGCCATTCAGCCATTTAGAATACTTACTGTACATTTTATTTTATTTACTTTTTAAAAGATTTTATTTATTCATTTGACAGAGAGAGACTGCAAAAGAGGAAACACAAGCAGGGAGAGTGGGAGAGGGAGAAGGAGGCTTCCTGCCCAGCAGGGAACCCGATGTGGGGCTTGATTCGGGCCTCGATGTGGGGCTTGATGTGGGGCTCGATGTGGGGCTCAACGTGGGGCTCAATCCCAGGACCCTGGGACCGCGACCTGAGCCGAAGGCAGACGCTTAATAACTGAGCCACCCAGGTGCCCCACTGTGCATTTTAAAGTATACAATTTGGGGGCACCTGGCTGGCTCAGTCAGTGGAGCGTGAGACTCTTGATTTCAGGGTTGAGTTCGAGCCCCATGTTGGGTATAGGGATTACTTTAAAAAATAAAAAATCTTAAAAAAAATTAAAAGTATACAATTTTTTTTTGCATATTCAGAGTTGTGCAACCATTACCACATCTAATTTTAGAACACTTTCATTGTCCCAAAAGAAACCTTGTACCCATTAGCAATCACTTCCCATTCCCTGTTTCAGCCAACCACTGATTTACCTTCTACTTTACTTTACTTACTATCTAAAGATTTGCCTATTCTGGATGTTTTATATAAATGGAATCTTACAATATGTACCCTTTGTGTTTGGCTTCTTTGATGTAGCATAATGTTTTCAAGGTTCATTCATATTGTATCCTGCATCAGTATTCATTTCTTCTTATTGTCAAATAATATTCCATTGCATGGATAGTCTATATTTTATTAATCCATTCATCAGTTTCCACTCTTTGGCTATTATGAATAAAGCTGCTATGAACATCCTTGTACAATTTTTTTTGTGGCCATGTTTTCAGATTTCTTTTTTTTTTTTTTTAATGATTTTGTTTGTTTATTCGACAGAGATAGAGACAGCCAGCGAGACAGGGAACACAAGCAGGGGGAGTGGGAGAGGAAGAAGTAGGCTCCTAGCGGAGGAGCCTGATGTGGGGCTCGATCTCATAACGCCGGGATCACGCCCTGAGCCGAAGGCAGACGCTTAGCCGCTGTGCCACCCAGGCGCCCCTCGGATTTCTTGATACATAGCTAAGAGTAGAATTGTTAGGTCCTATGGTAACCCTGTTGAGTATTCTGATGAAGTGCCAAACTGTTTCCCAAAGTGGTCATATCATTTTACATACTATCAATGTATTAGGGTTCCAATTTTCCTACATCTTTGATAATATTAGTTATTGTTTTTTTTTATTATAGTCACCCTAGTGTATGTGAAGTGATATCTCATTGTGGCTTTGATTTGCATTTCTCTAATGGCAAACATGAGCATCTTTTCAGGTGATTATTGGCATTTATCTTCCTTGGAGAAATGTCTAGCCATATTCTTCGCCCATTTTTAATTGTTTTTGTGTGTGTGTGTGTGTGTGTTTTTATTAAGTTGTAACAGGTCTTTTATATTCTGAACACAAGTCTCTTATCAGATATATTATTTGTAAATATTTCTTTCCATTTTGGGGGTGTCTTTTCACTTTCTTGATGGTATTACTTGCAACAAAAAGTTTTTAATTTTGATGAAGCCCAATTTATCTGTTTTTTCTTTTGTTACTTGTGCTTTTGTTATTTTATATAAGAAACCACCTCCTAACCCAAGATTACAAAAATTTACTTTTATGTAAACTAAGAGTTTTATAGTTTTAGTACTTAAATGTAACGCTATGATACATTTTGAGTTATTGTTTACTGTGGCAAGAAGGAGTCTAATTTCATTCTTTTGCATGTGGATATCCAGTTGTCACAGCACCATTTATTGAAAAGACTATTCTTTCCCTATTAAATTGTCTTAGCATCCTTTTTGGAAATCAACTGACCAAAAACTTAAGGGTTTGTGGGGCGCCTAGGTGGCTCAGTCATTAAGTGTCTGCCTTTGGCTCAGGGCCTGATTCCAGGGTCCTGGGATCGAGCCCCACATCGGGCTCCCTGCATCGCTGGGAGCCTCCTTCCTCCTCTCCTACTCCCCCTGTTTGTGTTCCCTCTCTCGCTGGCCGTCTCTCTCTCTCTGTCAAATAAATAAATAAAATCTTAAAACAACAACAACAACAAAAAACCCTTAAGGGTTTGTTTCTGGGGTCTTCATTCTATTCCATTAATCTACATGTTTATCCTTATGCTAGTATTACACTCCCTTGATTAGTGTAGTTTTTAGTATGAAATTGAGAAGTGTGAGTCCTCCAACTTTGATTTTTTTCAAGATAGTTTTGGCTTTTCAGGGTCCCTTACATTTCCATGCATTGTTTTTATACTTGGGAAAATTTTGTTAGAAAGAGAGAAAAATAGATACTGCTGATGGTACTATGAATTCCATTTTGTTTTCTGAGAAGGAAATTACTGCAGTGCACCTGTTTTCTTGGTCAGGTGAATTTTTCTCTCCTAAATTTTGTCCTGTTCATGGTAGATTTTTTTTTTTCACTGTTGATGAAAATGTGATGAAATGTGCAGGGTCTTGATTTAGTCAAGACTTCATCTCCTGACTTGAGTCACTTGGCTGGGTCAGGGGTTCTTTCCACAACACCCTAATTTTTTTTTAAAGATTTTTATTTATTTATTTGATAGGGAAAGNAGAGCACGCACAAGCAGAGGGAGCGGGAGAGGGAGTAGCAGGCTCCCCACTGAGCAGGGAGCTGGATATGGGGCTTGACCCCAGGACCCCAGGATCATGACCAGAGCCACCTTAACCAACTGAGCCACCCAGGTGCCCCACAATACGCTAATTTTTTATTTAGTCCGAGCAAAATACTATCACACTCTATTTTTGTGGTCTGTACACTGTTTTCATAGTAATTTCATCAGCAAATCACACTGTTGTTTTTTTTTAAAGATTTTCTTTCTAAGTGAACTCTACAGCTAACACGGGGCCTGAACTCACAATCCCAACATCAAGGGTCGCATGCTCTACTGACTGAGCCAGACAGGCACTCCAACACCAGCAAATAACTTGAGTATGTATTTCTGCATGTTCACTTTGAATATACAAATATATGTATATTTATTCATTTATAAGTTATATATACATGATTATTATACATTTTAAAAATATACACAAAACATTTTAGAGGTTGAGATTCTAAAAATGCTTAGAAATAGAAGTTTTCCCACACCTCAATGGCTTTTATTTCTCTGGAGATTGCCCTCTTGATCTTTCCTATTCACTTCAGAGTGTTCCAGCACCCAGCCAAGGGCAGAAGCTCAATGTCTGTTGTTCAAAAGAAAATTTTCAGCTATCCTACTATTTCTATTAATACACACTGCCTCTACTCCTAGTTCCGCACCCCGAAAGTATAGATTTTGCATCTACCATCTGCTAGGGTCACTTTACAGAGAGTCTGTGGGCCCATCTCCCCTTGTTTTCTCTTTTACCTGTGATTGCGCCTTATCCAACTAGTTCCTTTAGAAAACGGCAATTGTATCATCCTCAACTATAATCTTCATTTCAAACGGCATGGTCAGGCATGGTCAGGTGGAGTGCGCTCCTTGACCATAAAGAATAAACAGCAAGCTTTCTTATCAGGATCTATCACTGGAGGGTGCGAACAAAGGGCAAGGGAGCTTTGTGGGGTGACTATTAGGAAGTGCTTCAGGAAGCTGCATTTGTTTTTAAGATTTTATTTATTTTTGAGAGAGAGCATAAGCAGTGGAGCTGCAGGCCCTGGGAGAAGCAGACTCCCTGCTGAGCACCCAGGGAGACAGACTCTCAACCGACTGAGCCACCCAGGCGCCCAGGAAGCTGCATTTTAAAGGGCCAGTGGGAGTTAGGCAAATAGATAACAGAGGAAGGCAGTCCCAGTTGAACAGCAGGGACAAGGGCCGAGATGGGAATGGACCTTCTGAGCTGGGGAAGAGTTTGTGTAGTTGACAACAAGGGGCAGGAACGGTTGCATTTGCGTTTTTAAAAGATCCCTCCTGCAGCTCTGTGTCGCAATAGTCTTCAGGCTGGAAGTAGGGGAGGCTGTTGCTTGCCTGGAGAGTAGGGCAAAATTATAGGAAGCCTGCGGAAACCTCTGGGATTGGAAGCCCAAATTGAAGCAGCTCTGCTTCAGTGCTTTGGCTGCATTCTTTTATAGGATCTCAACGCCCCTCCTTTTTTTTTTTTTTTTCCCCTCCAGGGTTGTTGCCCTTTCCCTTTGTTCCCAAGACACACTTACCTATATCTTTATCAAAAAAATCGCTGTTTATTTCCTAGAATTCCCGGGAGCTGGGAGAGTTCTGTTTCCGGGCTCGGTTTGAGGTCTGCCCTCCAAGGAAGACACTGAGGTGCGTCTCTGCACAGGTTTTATCAAGCCAGGGCACGTCGATGGCTTCAACCCACCCCGCCCTAGTTAAAAATCAAACCACACACACACACAGACAGAGATAGAGGCTCAGACACGTCCAGACAGGGAACAGCGTCAGGGTTATCAGGAGCCCCGAACATACAGCCAGGGGCGTGTCTGAGCGGGGCAGGCAGCCCGGGGAACCATTGCCCGGGTGCCCAGACCACAGCCCTTCCCTGGGAAGCAGGGGGCGGAGGGAAACCCCAGCGCCCTCGGGGTGGGCGGGGCGCCGGCAGGGCGCGGGCGGCCTGGCGGCGCCGGTGGGCGGGGTTTCCCCGCCGGGCACTGCCGCTGACGGCGCCGGCCCCGCCCCTCGGGGAGGCGTGCGGGAGGGGCATGCGGTGAGCGCGCGAGCAGGGCCCGAGCCGGCCTGGGAGCCTGCCGAGCCGAGCGCAGCGAGCGGCGGAGCGTCTGGGCGGCGGCGGCGGCAGCGTGCGCTATGGCTCCGGCCGCGGACCGCGAGGGCTACTGGGGTCCCACGACGTCCACGCTGGACTGGTGCGAGGAGAACTACGCGGTGACCTGGTACATCGCCGAGTTCTGTGAGTGCGGGCGCCAGCGCCCGGGCCTGAGGCGGGAGGCAGGGAAGGAGGTCTGAGGGGAGACTCCGCGTGAGGAAAGCAGAGGGCGGACCTGGCTGCCAGGGGAGGCACCAGGCCTGGCCGGGAAGGTGGGGTGGGGAGCCCTGGCCTGGGGGCAGGAATGGGAGCGCTGCCGAGGAGGGGAGCGGATGGGGGAATCCAGTGTGTCGGGTGAGGCGTGCCGGTCTGAACGGTTTGGGGGGGGGTGTTGAGTTTGCGGGAGTGGAAGAGAAGTGGGGAGCCCCCGCTGGACCAGAAGGGAGGCCTGAGGGTAGGGCTGGGATGGGAATTCCTGTCTGAGGGGCGGAGTGGGGCAGGCTGGGGCGGTCCGAGAGGAGGTTGGGAGAGTGGAGGACTCTGCTCGTTAGAATGAGGGCCCGGGACACCTGCTCCTACTGTTGCCGCCGCCACCTTCGGCCTAAGGGCACAGGAGAAAGGAACAGGTCCTGGCCTCGTCCTACCGCAACCGTGAAAATTCCCAGGTCTTTCCCTTCCTTTTTGTTCTCGTCGGACCTCTTCGGTCACCTCCAGGGAAGGTGCCAGGCTCGCAAGAGCACATGGGACCATGTCCCTGCGCCACTCTGCCTCCTTTACGACTACCTAAGGGTTAGGGTTCATCTGAGGACACTACTTCCACTGACTGCCCCTTCTGAGAACTTGGGGAACATCCTTCTCCAGCAGCTGCCCCTGACAGTCCCCAGTTGCCCCCTAGGTCTGTGTGTGTGTGTGTGTGTGTGTG
The DNA here is from genome assembly GCF_017311325.1 of Ursus maritimus. Lineage (NCBI taxonomy): Eukaryota > Metazoa > Chordata > Mammalia > Carnivora > Ursidae > Ursus > Ursus maritimus. The sequence continues at coordinate 11,329,043 of NW_024424008.1, forward strand.
TTTCGCCAGATCTCATTCCACTAGGCTAGGGGAGCACAGGAAAAATCTGCCACTTTTTTAAATGCAGTTTACTTTGGTTAAAGTTTGAGAGCACAATGTTTGATCCTTCTTCCAGTACCCACCTGCTTCTGGCAAAGTACAGAGAATATTTTTTGGCTATTTCGTCTTTTAATTGAGTCCACTTTCTCAGGACAGGAAGCAACTCTTCTTCGCTAACCTACCCATTGTTGGGTCCTTTGCCCAGGCATTTGTTTGGCTTGATAGGAAAGAAGCAAGAGTGTCATGCCAGCTGATTCTACTTTATTCTCTTCACAGTAATTGACTAAATTAAAAAAAAAAAAAAACAAAAACGAACTCTTTGTAGTGTTCAAGACTTTAAACCATTCCCTTTAAACCATGATTTAGGCTGAGAGTCACTTCTCCGGAACTACTAGTTTGAAGTAATAATTTTTACGTAGTAATGGAAGTATATGGGCAAAGGGATCATTTGTAGTGTAATTACTTGGCAGCCCAAGTGTTGGCAAGGAAGCGCTTTATCAGTTTGCTGTTAGATCATGTTGGCAAGCCCATACATGGTCCAGAGAAGGTCCATGAGAGGAAAAGACTTAAAACCATGCTTTCTGAACTGGAAGTGTGTAACATGAAAAAGAGAAACTCAAGGGTCTTCAAACACTGGATGGGCTGTCATATAGAGTAGTTCAGCTTTCGTATTTCTCTAGAATGTGGACTTAGAGTGTATGGATGGAAACTAACCGTAAGGGGAGAGATTTTGCTTCAACATAAGGAAACTTTTAAACCAAAGAATCATGGGATGGTTTGAGGAGAGGTAGAAGGTCACTGAAAGTGTTGAAACAGACATTGCTCAACTAACTCACATGAATATTTTGTGGGGAATTAATTTTTAGTAAAGAAAAGAGGTTGGCTTTAGTTGGCCTTTAGGTCCTTTGCATATTTATGGGTGGATATAGATAAGAAGGCCCTTAGTGTAGAGCCAAGGATTAGAATCAAGAGAAAACTGACAGTTAAGTCATGTGAGCTATGAGAGTGCAAGATACTACTGTTCTGCCAGATAGCTCTGAGAAATGGGAAATGGCTTTTGGTCTTACTGTCCTCAGAGGAGGAAACTGAGCAGACTTCAGGGAGGGTTTTGACATAGGGATCAGGGGGTGCAAGAAGAGGGTAAGTGAATGTTGGTTTTCCTTTGCACATGTACCTTGGGAGAAAATTATCTGGAGGAAGTTGAGGTTAAGTCTTCTTACCCAGGAGGCAGTGGGTATCTATTGTATTTTGGAGTAAGAGAATTTGATCTTTGAAAAATACACTGGTTAATAATGATGTGCTGAAAACAAATGTTTTATCATTGTTATAATATTTACATTAATGATAGAAATTTTAAAAAGATAATAATGGTGATAATAGCTATATCTAAGTGCTTACTGTATACCACGCTTTGCTAAGCACTTCATCTGTCTTCTCTCATTCTTTTTTTTTCTTTTATAGATTTATTTATTATTTTAGAGAGAGAGAAAGCGAAAGAGAGAGCTCAGAGCACGAAAGAGAGAGTGCACGCTCACCTGCTTGTGAGGGGAGGGGCAAGGGGAGAGGGAGAGAGAAAATCTTAAGCAGACTCCCTGTTGAGCTTAGTGGGGGGGGGGTGCTCAATCCCAGACCCTGAAATCATGACCTGAGCCGAAATCAAGAGTCTGTCACTCAACGTACTGAGCCACCCAGGTGTCCCTCTTTGATTTTTTTACCTAAGGTTGCAAAATGTGGTGTAGAGATAGTATTCAAGTTGAGGTCTGATTCTAAAGCTACTATATGCCATATTCTATCACACTTCCGTTGTTTTGTCCCCGCATGCAAGGGATGCGGACAGGTGAAATAGTATACTATCACAAAGGACAAATTGAGTAATTATTCAAGAATCCTATCTTTTAGGGGCGCCTGGGTGGCACAGCGGTTAAGCGTCTGCCTTCGGCTCAGGGCGTGATCCCGGCGATCTGGGATCGAGCCCCACGTCAGGCTCCTCTGCTATGAGCCTGCTTCTTCCTCTCCCACTCCCCTGCTTGTGTTCCCTCTCTCGCTGGCTGTCTCTATCTCTGTCAAATAAATAAATAAAATCTTAAAAAAAAAAAAAAAGAATCCTATCTTTTAGCACCAGGCTGTGTGTATTTTGAATAATAAAAAGATGAGTTTCTGGAATTGCATGTTCAGATGGCAACAGTTCTGAGTCACTGAAATACCTGAAAATCTGCCTTCTTAGTATCACCCAAGATCAGTTCAAATAATTCTTCTTCTTCTTCTTTCTTCGTTTTCTTTCTTCTTCTCCTTCTCCTCCTTCTTCTTCTTTCCAAATTCCTTTTTTGTTTGAGCAGATTGTAAGGACAGGGGAAAAGGTAGAGTTTTTCTCTTAATTATAATTGTGAAATAATATATTCCTTGGTGTGGCAGAAGTTATAGGTACAGGCAGTTTCACTCTTTATGGTAGTAACCGTGCAAGTTAAAACCTGGCAAAATAGTCTTAATAGCCAATGGGAAAAGTTACAATTGTTCTGTGACCTTTAAAATTTTTTGTCAAGCACTGTAAACCCTCCTATTGATGGTTATAAATATAGAGAAAAATGAAAAAATAGCAAAGCTATTATTTAGTACACTGTAATTTAAAACATTAAAAACACTGAGAATTAAAATGTGCTATTTCTTTGTAAAAGAACTTATCAAGAGTAGTTTGAACAGTGCTGGCTTTCTTGTGATATAATGTATGATATGGAATGAATAATTTTTCTATGCCTTGATGAATTGTCATACTCCTTTCTAAGTTTGGTTCAGCTTCAACATTTTGCTCTTTGCACTTTCAGTATTGTGAAATATCTCTGAGAGTTCTTCTAATGCAGAGTTTTTTGCTGGCGTCACTTCTTCTGGTCCGTCTTCATCTTTTTCTCACAACCACTTTTTACATTTATGTTGATAAGTTCGCCTTCATGGAGTTCCTCTGGCTGCATATCTAGAATCTCTCTGCATATCTAGAATCTCTCAATGGCAGCAGTCAACATTGTCATTGTCAGCTATTTCTTTGATAACTCTGTTTATGTTTGATTGGAATTTCACTTCCAAAATTATCACTTTTTGTTTCTTTGGTACACTTTCATCATTGTTGGCTATTTCCCTCTTTTGCTTATTCATTTTTGTAAAATGTCACATACGTTTGTCACCAGGAGGCAAGGAGGCAACTCAGCTACACACTTTGCTGTCTGTACATGACCTGAATAACAGAGTACAGTGAATAATCACCAGCAGTTTTTGCCTTGATTTTTTTTTTTTAAGGATTTTATTTATTTTTAGAGAGCAAGCGTGCAAGTAGGGGGCGAGGGGAGAGGGAGAGGGAGAAAGAAAATCTCAAGCAGACTCCCCACTGAGTGCAGAGACTGATGCGAGATTCAGTCTCACAACCTGGAGATCATGACCTAAGCCGAAATCCAGAGTTGGATGCTTAACTGACTGCGTTACCGAGGCGCCCCTCAAACCACTTTTTAGACTTAGGTCTATAGTTAGAGTTTAGTAATACTTGAAGGCAAAGAGCATTTTGAAGTCTCATCTTAACTTAGTTTTTACTCATGTTGTCCAAGATATTAACTAGGAAAAATTGTCATTTGGTAGCATATATTGGAAGAAATTACAGATTTTTTTTTAATGGAACAGTAATTGATATATGGGTAAATAAAAAGAATGAATACCTCAGATAGTAATTTGGAGAACTTTACTAAGCCAGAATACATAGAATAGTGAACATTTAAATGAAAGTCTTGCCCAGTGCATGATTAGCTCAGGTTAAAATTTTAAGTTGTTCCTTTGATTTTGGGTTTACCCTGTTCCTTTGCCAACTGTTTCCTCATTAGCGGGGAAAAAAACCTGACCTGGAGAGTTTTAGGTAGTGCAGAAGAGCATTTTAAAAGTAGAAGCATGGAGAAACATTTTAGTACCCAGCAAAATGATAGAGCCCAAAAGAGACAGCAAGGCAATTAGTAGTGACACAAAAGCCCCACATGTTTACTGTGGGAAAGTTCATAGTATAATGACTTGGAGCCAGGATCAAGATTCCTATTTGAACTTTGCGCTGTTGAATGTTGTGACTTTGGGCAAATCATTTAAGCATTCTTTGTATCAGTTTATTTTCTATAACATTATAACGATATCCAAGAGGGTTATGAGAATTAACTGGCATAATACATGTGAAAGAGCACAGTGAGGTGAAGTGCCTGACAAATACAGGGTGCTCAATAAATAGTAATTGAATTGGAATCTAGTCAAATAAATCTAAAAAGTAAATCATGCTATGTTATAGTTGTGGCCTCCTCATCTGTGAGGGTTAGTTTTATGAGCGAACTTGGCTAGGCTATCGTATCCATTTATTTAATCAAATACTAGTCTAGGTGTTGCTGTGAAGGTATCTTATAAATGTGGTCAACATCTACAATCAGTTGACTTTAAGTAAAGATTACTCTCAGTAATGTGGTTGGGCCTTATTCAGTCAGTTGAAAGGCCTTAAGAGCAAACACTGAGTTTGGGGAGGGTGGGGGATGGTTAAACTTTTTGGGGAGAGGTTTCCTCCATGACTTACTTGACTCCTCACTTTAGTGGACCTACTTGACTCCTCACTTTAGTGGACCTTTCCTCTCATCTCCTTTCCTCCCTTTCATCCTTTCTTTCATTTGTTTGAATATATTGAGAATATGCCAGAATTTTTGGATGTTTTCAGTGGGATGGCTTTTGCACATGATCTTCCCTTGTCATTTGTAGCTACATTCTCTGTGAATACCTCTTTAAACCTTGATTGATTACTCCTTACAGAGTTAGGTNCCTCTCTTTCCCTTGGAGAACTTTTTAAAACAATTAAAAAAAAAAATCATTCATTTAACAGAAAGAGAGTGCACGCTCCTGCACCCAAGAGGGGGAAGGAGCAGAGGGAGAGGGACAAGCAGAGTACTGAGTGCAGAGCCAGTGCAGGGCAGGGCTCGCACTCACAACCCTGAGATCAGGCATGACCTGAGCCGAAATCAGGAGCCAAATGCTTAACAGACTGAGCCACCCGGGTACCCCTCCCTTGGAGGACTTTCTGTTAACTGAAGGATAAAGGCCAAATTCTAACATGGCATGAAAACCCCTTCTTCTTTTTTTTTTTTAATGAATATTTTTACCACAGTCAAGAATTTTGCAGTGAATATCTGTTCACCTATTGCCTAGATTCTATTATTAACATTTTATTGTGCTTGTTTTATACTTTTTTTTTTTTAAAGATTTTATTTATTTATTTTACAGAGAGAGCACAAGCAGGGAGAGCGGCAGGCAGAGGGAGAGGGAGAAGCAGGACCCTGGGATCATGACCTGAGCTGAAGGCAGCTGCTTAACTGACTGAGCCACCCAAGCGCCGCTGTGCTTGTTTTATTGCATGTCTGTCCATTTATCCATTCTTCTATCAATTCATTTTATTTTTTGATACATTTCAGAGTAAATTGCGGACATCTGTATACTTTCCCCTAAATCCTTCAACATGGATATCATCAGTTAAAGTTCAATTCTTTTTTTTTTTTTTTTAAAGATTTTATTTATTTATTTAAGAGAGAGAGAGTGTGAGAGAGAAGACAGCACTAGCAGGGGGTAGGGGTGAGCAGCGAGCATGGTGCGACTCAATCCCAGGACTATGGGATCATGACCTGAGCTGAAGGCAGACACTTAACTGACTGAGCCACCCAGGCACCCTTAAAGATCAATTCTTTTTGGGTTTTCTTTTGGATGTAAAATTTATATTTGATGTTATGCACAGATTTTTTGGTATATTTGCTGAATTTTGAGAAATGCATACATTTGTGTAACCAAAACTTCTATTAGAATATGTAGCTTTACCATCAAGCAAGAAAATTCCTCATGCCCCTTCCCTGTTAATCCTCACCTCCACCTTCCCCTTCTGTCTAGGGCAACCACTGTTCTGATTTTTTTTCCCCCACCATAGATTAGATGTGCCTGTATATAAGTGAAATCATACAGTGTTTACTGTTTGGTATAAGACTTCTTTCGGTCAGCATATGGTTTTTCAGATTTCACCAATGTTGCATGTTTTGGTAGTTTCTTTTTATTGCGGAGTAGTTTTCCATTGTATGAATATACCATAGTTTATCAGTTTTCCTATTGCTAAACACCTGGCTGTTTTCAGGTTTTGGCAATTATAAATAAAGCTGCTATGAACATTCTTGCACAAGTCTTTTTGTGGATATATATTTTCATGTCTCATAGGTGAATACTCAGGATTGGAATAACTGGATCAGAGGGTAGTTGTGTGTTCAATTTTATTAGAAACTGCCAGACCTTTTCTCAAAGTGGTTGTAGTGTTTTACATTCACAGCATTTCATCCACTTCCTCACTAACATTTGGTGTGTCTTCAATTTTCGCCATTCTGGTAGTTATGTAGTTTTTTTTTTTTAACTCATTGTGGGATCCAGTGTATTCTAAACTCTTCAGTCTTTGTTCCTCCTTTTATCTTAATTCCTGCTTTCCCTGCATAAACTGTACTCTTTCCAAAACAGACTGTTTATATATCACATTTATATTCCGGTGTACTTTTCATTGTTTGTGTTCTTCCCATGAGAGATAATAATAAATTGTTTTTTAAAGCCATGAGGTTTGGGGGTGGTTTGTTTTTCAGCAATAAGTAACTGAAGTAGTGTCTAAAGTTGAGTTTTGAGCAATTTTGATTTCCTGTTGTCTAAACTCAGAGTAAGCCAAATTATACTGTACATTTTATTCTTAGAGGATGAAACTTTAAAAATAATAATAAAGTTTGATATAGGCCCTCTCTCTCTGAAAATTTCAAAGAATTTTTATAAGCATCATTTTATTTATCCCTCTGATGCACTCATAAGACTCAAAAGAGGTATTTTACCCAATGAAAATAAAGAACTACTTCAAGGTTGAAAGTATTCAGTTGCATGACTGGAAAAATCTTTGACTCATTAAAGGTGTGGACTCCATCTTAAAGTCCTTTAACTTTTCAGAGAAAGCTGCTTTTAACAGCAAGAGGAAAGACTGAATGGATTCAGAAACAAAACAGAACTCTAAAATTCTGCATGTTAAAATGTTGATACTGCTGTAAAACTGTTTTACAACTGGAATTCATTCATTTCTACAAAATGATAAGGAGATATTCTAGGTAAGATAGTCTCCACAAAATGAAATATTATGGTTTGAGGCTATTTTATTTGCAGGGTACCAATCCCTTCCCCACCCTTCCCCACCCCTCCCCACCCCCTTTTTAAACCAGACATGAGGACACTCTGGTTTTGTTGTCTGATATCCAGTTGATCACTGGAGTTCATTTAGTTAGTTTTGCCAATCCGATGAATGTTCTCTGTTCTTTCACTACTCTAGAAATGTCCAACTTAGGGGTCCCTGGGTGGCTCAGTCAGTTAAGCATCTGCCTTCGGCTCAGGTCATGATCCCAGGGTCCTGGGATTGTGCCTCACATTGGGCTTCCATCTGCTTCTCCCTCTCCATCTGCCCCTCCCCCTGCTTGTTCTCTCTCTGTGTCTCTGTCAAATAAATAAGTAAAATCTTAAAAAAAAAAAAAAGTTCAACTTAAAGCTTGACAAAGAGAGTTATGACCTTGATAAAGGAGGACTGTTTTTTGGTTAAGAGCATTCATTAAGTAAACATTTAACCCCCTCTGTGCCTTTCCCTCATTCCATCTTCTTCCTTTTTCTCCAGAGATAACTGCTATTCTCAATTTAGTGTTTCTCATTTCCTAGCTTTTTACCCTGTGCATTTCTAAAAATATACTGTTTAGGTTTGCTTGTTTTATATTTTATATAAGTGGAATTGTACTGTGTGTGTGTGTTTATTCTTCAACTTGCTTTTTTCACTCATTGTGGTCAAATATGTATCATCCATGTTCCCAAGAATTATCTTTGTTGATGGGTTTAGATATAGTTCATTTATTTTTACTGTTTAGAATTCTGAATCTATATGGATTTATCTGTTCTTCAGTCATTGGATGTTTTGTTGTTTTCAGGTTTTTGCTATTACAAATAATTTATAACCTTCTTGTATGTATTCTAGTACACACAAATTAATAGTTCCTGTATCTATTGAGTAGTATTAGGGCATGCCCATATTCAAATTTTGGTAGATCAGAAGTTCTCACGTTTTTTTGGTCTCATGACTTCCTTTATACATTTGAAAATTACTGAGGACCCTGAAGAGCTCTGTGAGTTAAATCTTTTGGTATTTACTGTATTAGAAGTTAAAATTGAAAAGATTTAAGATTTTTATTAATCCATTTAAGATTAATGCTTGTGTAAGAATTGAGTAAACCCCCTGAAAAAAGTTTCATTCGGAGAAATAAGATTTAACCATGCTGTTGTATCAGTAGTTCGTTCCTATTTGTTTAATTTTTAAAATTTAAACAAATTTTTACAAAATTTTTTAATTTTATTTTTAATTTTTATTTTTTAAAAGATTTTATTTATTTTATTTGACACAGAGAGAGAGCACAAGCAGGGGGAATAAGCAGAGGGAGAGGGAGAAGCAGGCTCCCCACTGAGCAGGGAGCCTGACATGGGGCTCAATCCCAGGACCCTGGGATTTTAACTTGAGTCAAAGGCAGATGCTTAACTGACTCAGGCACCCCAAAGATTTTTTTTATTTTTAAGTTATCGCCACACCCAATGTGGGGCTCAAACCCACAACCCAGGACCGGTAGTCACATGTTCTACCGACTGAGCCAGCCAGGTGCCCCAATATTTTGTTTCTTTTTATTGCTGAGTAGTGTTCCACTGTATGATTATAGTATAGTTTGTTTATCCATTGTCTTATTCATGGATAACACCAGGACTATTTCCAGTTTTTTGGCTATTATGAATAAGCCTATGAAAATTTTTATGCAAGTCTTCTCATGGACATATATTCTCATCTTTCTTGGGTAAATTCCTAGGACTGGAATTGTCAGGTCATAGAGTTGGTTAAGGGACTGCAACACTTTTTTCCAAAGTGATGTATCATTTTATTGTAGAAGTTTTAGGTGCTCCATATCCTCAACAACATTTGCTGATAGTCTTTTTGAAATTTTATCCACTGTGGACTATGTGTAGTGGTATCTCATTGTGTGTTGGGTTTTTTTTTTTAAGGATTTTATTTATTTATTTGAGAGAGAGACAAAGCATGAGCGGGGGAGGGCGATTGGGTAAAGGGAGAGTAAGGAGTAGAGGGAGAGGAGAAACAGATGCCCTGCTGAGCAGGGAGCCTGAGCAAGGGGCCCAATCCCAGGACCCTGAGACCATGACCCAAGCTGAAGGCAGACCTTAACCAACTGAGCCACCCAGGAGCCCATCTCGTTGTGGTTTTAATTAACATTTACCTGATGAATAAACATAATGAGAACATTTTCATTGCTTCTTGAACATTACCGTATCTTCTTTTGTGAAGTGTCTTGCCCATTAAAATCTGTTTTTAAAAAAATTTTTGTGATTGAAGAATATAGTTGACATACAGTATTATATTAGTTTCATGTGTACAACGTAGTGATTCTACATTTATATATTATGAAATGCTTATCATGAAAAGTGTGGTTGCCATTTGTCACCATACAAAATTATTACAGTAAGATTCAGTCTCATTTTCTGTCTTTCTCTGATTACTGATTTACTGTGATTACTGATTTTTATTAGTAATTTTGATTACTGATTACATTTTATTTATTTCCATCCTTTTTAATGCTTTTTATTCTACATCTCCTATATTTCTTGCCTTCTTTTGGCAGTGATAGGTTTTTTTTAATTCCCTTTTCCCCTCTACTGGTTTGGAAGCTACTGGTTTGTTCTAGTTCTAGTTCTTTTATCTATCTATCTATCTATATCTATATCTATATGACAAACATTTCATGATATATATATATATGTAAGTATATATAAATGTTGGATTTTTAAAAAAATATTTATTTATTAGAGGGAGAGAGAGGGAGAGAGAAGTAGCAGGAGGGGCGGAGGGAGAAGGAGAGAGAATCTCAGGCAGATTCCATGCTAAGCATGGAGTTTGTCTCAGGGCTCGATCGCAGGACCCTGAGATTGATCTCTCCCTGAGCTGAAACTGAAAGTCAGACCCTCAACTGACTGGGCCACCCAGGTACCCCTAAATGTCGGATTTTAAGTGTAGTTCTCTAGGCTGTACTTTTCTCATACCCATGATCTATTTATTCGATAACTGGAGTTTGTACCTCTTAATCTTATTCAACTGTTTCATCCATTCCCCCATCCCCTTACCCTCTGGCAACTACCAGTTCTCAGTGTTCATGAGTCTGTTTCTGTTTTGTTTGTTTTTTAAGTTCTCCATATAAGTGAAATCGTATGGTATTTATCTTTGTCTGACTTACTCCACTTAGCATAATACCCTCCCTCTAGGTCCGTCCATGGTGTCAAAAATGGCAAGATTTCATTCTTTTTTATGGCTAAGTAATATTCAGTGTGTGTGTGTGTGTGTGTGTGTGTGTGTGCGCGCGCGCACGTGTGTGTGCGCGCGCACGTGTGTGGGCCACATCTATTATCCATTCATCCTTCAATGGATACTTGGGTTTCTTCTGTATCTTGACTATTGTAAATGCTGCAATAAACAGAGGGGTGCATATATCTTTTTAAATTAGTTTTTTCTTTTTCTTTCTCTACCCAGAAGTAGAATTATTGGATTTTATAGCATTTCTATTTTTAATTTTTAGAGGAACTTCCATACTGTTTTCCATAGTGGCTACACCAATTAACATTCCTACCAATAGTACAAGGGTTCCCTTTTCTCTACCTCCTCACCAACACTTGTTATTTCTCGTCTTCCTGATATTAGCCCCTCTGACTGGTGTGAAGTGATAATCTCATTGTGGCTTTAATTTGTATTTCTCTGATGGTTAGTGATGTTGAGCATCTTTTCATGCATCTCTTGGCCATCTGTATGTCTTCTTTGGAGAAATGTCTATTCAGGTCTTCTCATTTTTTAATTGGATTGTTTGAGGGTTTTTTGGTATTGAGTTGTATGAGTTTTTAAATATATTTTGGATATTAACCCCTTATCAAATATGTCTTCTGCAAATATCTTCTTTCATTATTAGGTTGCCTTTTCATTTTGTTAATGGTTTCCTTTGCTGTGCGAAAAAAGTGTACATATTTAAAGTGTATGATTTGCTAAATTTTGACAGATGTACTCCCGTGAACCCATCACCACGATCAAGATTTGAATATACTCATCATCCCAAAAAGTTTCCTTGTGCACCTTTGTTGCTTCATTAGTTGTTTCAGGTAGGAGAGTAAATCTGGTCCTTGTCACTCTATTTTGGGTGGAAGTGTAATGTTCATTACTTTTAATCCTGTCTGTATACAGCCTATCTTGCTTATTATTGCCCTCCATTAGAAGTCTTCCTTAATCATTTGGTAAGCATGCAATGTGGGTATCTTCGTAAAATTGCTCTATCAGCTATGAAACTAGTACAAAGCCATGTGTACTATCAATAAATGGTTTGCTTCTTTAAGAGATTAGACAAAAACAATGGCACTAATTCTAAAAATGACCTAAAATTTAAGTTGTATATTGAACTTATGCTTTAAAATCTGTTTTGTTTCTTTTGCCTGACATATTTTCCCCCAGGCTTTTACTGTCAGCTATTACGTGCCCTTATGTTTAAGGTGTTTATCTTATAAACAGCAGATAGATGTTTCTTTTATTTTTAAAACTCAGTGTCATTTTCTGTCTTTCTGTGATTACTGATATATTTTTATTTCTACCCTATCCTTTATAATAATGCTTTTTATCCTACATCTATATTTCTTGCCTTCTTTTGGCAGCGATAGGTTTTTTTATTCCCTTCTCCCCTCCACTGGTTTGGAAGCTACTGGTTTGTTATAGTTCTTTTCTTCTGGTGATTATTTAAATATTTTTTGAATACATGTTTGACTTAAAATCCAAACTTATTTCTTCTCTCCTTTTAGGTAATTGAAAGAAGCTACTTTAACTTTGTATATGCTCCTCTTAACTTATCGTTATTCAGTATGTAGTTCCACTTTGTATTAGTCTTTACCGCATAACAAATTTCCACAAATGTAGTGGCTTAAAGTAGCACATTTATAATGTCATATTTTCTGTGGCTTAGGAGTGTGGGCCTGGCTTGGGTGAGTTACTTGCTTAGAGTCTCACAAGGCTGCAGTCAAGGTGTTGGCTGGGGCTGTGGTCTCATCTGAAGCTTGAAGAGGGAAGACATTATTAGCAGAATTTGGTTCCCTTTGGTTGTAGGGAAGGCTTCAGTTTCTTGCTGGCATTTGGATGGAGGCTAGTCTTAGCTCCTGGAGTCTGCCCTTGGTTCCTTGCTACTTGAGACCCCTAAAATAGGCAACCCACCAATGTGTGGTAGGTTGCTTCTTCGGCACCAGCAAGGGAGTGAGAGACTCCAGCAAGATGGGTGCTACAATCTCATATAATATTATCACATACTTGTACTTATGTATATCTTGTCATCTTGCTGTATTCTGTTGGTTAGAAGCAAGTCACCGGTTCTGCCCACATACAAAGGGAGGGAGTTACACAAAGGCTTGGATACTAAGGGGTGAGGATCTTGGTGGCCACTTTATTTATTTAAGATTTATTTATTTATTTTAGAGTGAGAGAGTGTACACAATCAGGGTGAGGGGCAGAGGGTGAAGGGGAGGGAAAGGGACAAGCTAACTCTGGCTGAGTGCAGAGCGGATGCTGTGCTGGATCCCATGGTCCCCTGAGATTGGTACCGGAGCCAAGACTTGAGCCAAAATCAAGTCACTTGTCAACCAACTAAGCCACCCCAGCACCCCCTGGTGGCCACTGTAGAATATGCTTGTCACAAACCTTGTGTTTATACTTCCAAACAAGGTAATTGTTTTTATTGTTTAATTTGTTTTTTCCCTTAAATTAGATCACTGTGGAACAACTTTCTTACTCTTATTCTGTGGTACTGGGTGGTTACTTTTCTATTTCATTTAACTACTGAGTAGGTAGTCCCTCAAGCATTTCATATAGATGATCTCAAATCCAGTTCTCATCCTTCCATGGTCCAGTGCCTTATCTCCTATTCCTGTGTGAGCATTTGAAACTCTACTTCCTACAATAATGAGACAGGCAATTCACTGCCCTACCTCTTTTCTCTCTATATGACAGTCATAACCCAGCCACCATTTTGATTTTTCAGGTTCTTCTCAATTTTTCCCTCTGGGAATTACCTTTAGTCTTTTGGGAGTTGAGCTGTGCATTGAAAAATACAGTATTAAACTTATCCAGCATGTCTAGGTATTTGTAATGAGAGGGTTTTTGGGATGTCAGGCATATTGCTCAATAGCTATTTCTTTATTTTATTTTATTTTATTTCTTTATTTTATTTTTATTTATTTTATTTTATTTCTATTTTTATTTTATTTTAAAATAAATATTTTATCTATTTCTTCATATTATTTTATTTCTTTATTTTTATTTCTTTAGTTTATCTTATTTTATTTGTATTTTTTAAATTTAATTTTATTTATACGTTTCAAAACTAGAAATACTATTAACTATATATACACATAAAAATGTATACTTACAGATACATAAGATAAGAACTTCAGATAATCAGTATTGCCACATGTGGAATATAGAGTTGAGAAGTATAATGGATAAAGACTTTCACAAACCGGCCCTTGATGAGTTTTCTGATGTAATCTCTTGCCTTTCTAAACACTTGCACTTTATATTTCAGCAATATAATTCAGCTTTTATTTCCTCAAACACAGAATGCAGCCTCATAGTTTCCTGTGTTTGCATACATTATTCTTTCTGATCTGGAATGTCCTGCTTTATCTCTTTCATCTCTCTTTGCTTGGTTAATTCAGCCTTTTATTATTTTTTTCTTTTACATTCATTTTTTCTCTTTAGCATTTTTAATTATTATATTTTTCATTTCCAAAGTTTTTCTTTTTCAAATCTACTTGACAGTTTGTGATAATTTTTTATTTTTTAAACATTTTATTTATTTGTCAGAGAGAAAGAGAGACTGAGCAAGCAAGAGGAGTGACAGGCAGAGGGAGAAGCAGGCTCCCCACTGAGCAAGGAGCCTGATGTGGGACTCGATCCCAGGACTCTGGGATCATGACCTGAGCTGAAGGCAGACACTTAACTGACTAAGCCACCCAGACGTCCCTATTTTTTGGTTATTTTTTGTTGCTTGCTTTTATTTCTTAAACGTATCAAACATACTTAATATCCTGTATCCATTAACTTCAATATCTTTCATCTTTGCTTGTCTGTTTCTGTTGTTTGTTTGCTGTTCTTCCTTTATGGCTGCATGTTTTCTTATGTGTTCTTATGATTTTTGACGATGAGTTCATTTTTTTCTAGACTTGGGAAGTCTTTGAGGCCATTTTAGGTTGTAAAGTCAATGAAGGGAGGGGCCCTAGGATCTTGTTCATTGCTGTATCCCAGGGCTTGTTACAGTGTTTACTACATGAGGATTTCAACAAATATTTGTTGAATGAATGATGTGTGTATGTTTCACATAGTATTGTAATTATTTATATATGTCTATATTCTCCACTATATTGATAATGCCTCAAGTTAAAAAAACTTTTTAGCTGTAACTCAGTATCCATAGCACTTAGCATAATATCTAATATAGATTAAGTTCTCAGTAAATGTTAGTTAAACCAGTGAGAAATTGCTTGGCATATTCTGTCCATTGTAATCTATAGAATTGAAAAGATTTATTTTTGCCTGGTTGTCATTTTGAAGCCATTACTAGTGGAGATACTAGAGAAATGATGAATCAACGAAGATAACCAGTAGTATGTCATGATCATGATCGATTAAAGCAGAACCTTTTTTCAGACTGAACTGTAAAACCAGAATTTTTTTTAAGTTTATTTGTTTAAATAATCTCTACACCCAACGTGGGGCTCTAACTCACTATCCCAAGATCAAGAGTCACATGCTCTTCTAACTGAGCCAGCCAGGCACCCCTAAAACCAGAACTTTTGAAGTCCAGTGTCACAGAAAGCTGATCACATTATCAACTATTCAAGTGCTTAACTGATTTCAGGGCATTGTGAATATACAAAGCATTCAACAAATATTTACTAAATACCTACTATATGTATCGTACTTTGCAGTGTTGTATGATGGATTTTTTTCCCCAATAGGTTATGTGCTACATGAGGCATGAACTTAAAATGTCTAAAAGTGACTAGCAGAAAAGATAAATGATTTGTTTCAGCAGTGAAATAATTGTCTTAAGACAGTATCATTTCCTTGGTCATATGGATCACAAATGAACAAATTCTGTAGACGTTCAGATGAGTCTAGGACAGTTGTCAGAATTACATGGCTTGCTTGACTCTTAAGATTTATTAGGATAGACCAATACTTATGATTTTGTCTCTCTTATTCTCTTTCTTTCCTTTCGTTTTTTCTTTTTGCATGTTGTGGTGATAGAAACACAGCTTGTTCAAGAGAAATAACATGAGATTGATTCTAGATATTCCCACTTGGGAGCTGTATGACACGGAAAATTCCTTAATCTTTCTGTGGCTCAGTTTACTAATATGTGAAATAAGAATGATAAGACCCAGTTCACAAGGTGATATTTTATATTAGAAAGATTATGTAAATAATGTCACTAGTTTGGTTCCAGGCATATAAACTCAATAGATATTAGTACTCTTCTGTTTTATTCTTTTTCTTTCATTATCTAATTTGTGTGATTTTTTTTCACGATTTCATTCTCATTCTTTTTTTAAATAAAAATAAAAATCAATTTTAAAATAAAGTCAGTATTTAGATTAAAGGTTAATGGAAAAAACCATGGAAATATTCCAGTTATATGTATGTGTGGTTGTAAGAGCATTGCTGTTTTAGTTGGATCACAGAGAAACCTTTGTTTGCTACATGGGACACTTGTCTTGGCTGACCTATCTCATTTTCTCTGGTTTTCTTTAAAGCAGTTTTTTTTAGACCTTTAGAGCTGACACTTGAGCAATGAATACCCTGAAAAAAGCTTGTTCCAGTGGAAATTGGCCCAAAGTTATTTGGGTAGAACTAGAACAGTTCTTTGAGGGGGATGGTGAGGGAGAGAGAGAGAGAGAATCTTAAGCAGGCCCCACGCCCATTGCAATGTGGGGTTTAATCTCACAACCTGAGATCATGACCTGAGCTGAAATCAAGAGTCTGACGCTTAACTGACAGCCACCCAGGCGCCCCTAGAACAATTCATTTGAGAGATTTGGGAATTAAAAAGTTAAAAAACTTGTATTTTATAGTCTTTAATTTTTTCCCTATTGCTTAGGAATTTGATTTAAATTAAACACTGCTTAAGACTTTAAGTTAAATGAAATAAATTCATAAACTTATATTTCACTTAACATGTTCTATTGGAGCAAGTATTTAGTTGCTTACACTGTTAAAGAATGAGATAGTGCTAAACATTAAGAACTAATTATACATTTTCAAAAACAATTCTACAACTCAGATAGCTTTTCATGTTTAGAAAATACATATCTCAATGATTTGTTTTCGTTATTCATATTGATTTGGAAGCTGACTAAAAGAAATGAATTATTTTTATTTCATTTTCCAGAAAACTGTTTGAAATTACCAGGAAATAAAAGATACGTAATTCAATAAATATTTAAGAAACATATTTATAACCATCAATTAGAGAATAAAGTCACTAAGACATTTAAATTATTTTACTTTAAATTCTAAATTATTTACAATTATTATGATAAAATAAGAATGTTTTACTTAGTTTTTTTCATTTTGTGGATTTTTTTTTTTTTAAAGATTCATTCATCTACGTTAGAGAGAGAGTGAGGGCAGTGAGGGGCAGAGGGAGAGAGAAACTTCAGCAGACTCCTCACTGAGTTTGGAGCCCACATGGGGCTCCATCTCACAATTCCCGAGATCACGACCTGAGCCAAAGCCAAGAGTCAGATGGTTAACTGACTGCTCCACCCAGGGGCCCCTCATTTTGTGGATTTTTTTTTTTTTTAAGATTTTATTAGAGTTCACGAGAGACCATGGGGAGGGGAGAGGCAGAGGGAGAGGGAGAAGCAAACTCTCCCCTAAGTAGGGAGCCCGATGTGGGGCTCAATCCCAGGACCCTGAGATCATGACCTGAGCTGAAGGCACATGCTCAACCAGCTGAGCCATCCAGGTGCCCCTCATTTTGTGGATTTTTTAAAAAAATGAAGTAGGACATTTCTTTTTTTTTTTTTTTTTTTAAGATTTTATTTATTTATTTGACAGAGAGAGACAGCCAGCGAGAGAGGGAACACAGCAGGGGAGTGGGAGAGGAAGAAGCAGGCTCCCCGCGGAGGAGCCCGATGTGGGGCTCGATCCCAGAATGCAGGGATCACGCCCTGAGCCGAAGGCAGACGCTTAACGACTGCGCTACCCAGGCACCCCGAAGTAGGACATTTCAATCCAAATCAACATAAGACTAAGAAATAGTTCATAAAATGGAAAGAAAACAGGTTGTTAGTACCCTTGCATTTGAATCCTGACTTTGCCTTGTTCAAATTGTGATCTTGTGTGAGCTTGTGTATATTAGGACAAATTGCTTAATTTTGATTTCACTTTCTTTAGCTGTCAAATTTGATTAAAAATACCTTATAGGTTGGTTTTGAGGATTAAGTTAGACAAAGTAATGACCTTATGCCTCTAAAGTACCATATAAAATGTTGGTTAATGGCTTTCTTAAGAATTTAGAATATCAGACCATGCACTTAAATTTAAACTTCCTTTTCATCCATGAACTGAAAAAGTATTGATTTTTCTGTTTTAAAATGTCTCACTTTTTGCTACAACTAAGCTCTACTTAACAGTGTCTAAGCATCATAACTGGTGCTCATGTAATTGTGGAGTGAAGGAATGAATATGTTCAGCCTCTTGATATCAACATTGTATACTGTTATTAACCTCTTTACTAGATAGATGGATGCAGATACCTTTGTAACTTATTTCAATAAGCCTCATCAAGATGTAGAGATATTACCTTAAGCCCTCAAATAATAGCATAGGCATGTAATTGCTGCAGACTTGGGAGGCAGCCTAGTTTAACTGCTAGACCTATACCTTGGGCTTGAGTCCAGTTCTGCCCCTTACTGGTTGAGCAAAGGTGGACAAGTCATTTAATCTTTTGAGTCTGGTTTCTGTAGTCTACTCCTTAACAGGGTTACTTTGGGAATTTAATATTAGTATATGTGAAAGTATTTATAGATTATAAAGCAGTGTAAAATACAGAAATTTTTGTTTTATTAAGATTGACAAGGATATGAATTGAGCCATATGGCTTATTTTTACATTCATGAAAGTGTACAGAAAATAGTATTGCAAAGATTTCACAAGTTTGGGTATTTGAAAGGACTCATGGGTCTCCATAGAGCATATTCACCTAAGGCTTTTATTTAAAGTTAAAGTATATGGTGTAGCAAGAGAAAGAGAGAGTAGAGTGGACAAGCATTAAGAATGTGGGGGACTTCAAGGGGAAACTTTCTAGAATTCTAATTTGTACGCAGGTCCATTTCATCTCTGGATTGAACCACCAAGATCTGTGTGATATCTTGGGTTGTGGAGAGCTCAAGGCAGTTCACAGTGGGGTATTGTTGTGTTGCTCTGATCATGTAGTCAAGCCAGGCTGGCTAACCAGTTCTATCAGATGAAAACCTGTCAGTAAACAAACTGGTTTACAGGTCGCCAGGGGAGTTTTGGATTTTAAACAGCACATCATAAATCTAATTGATCTTATCTTCTTCAAGAGCCAGATATCCAGATGTCTGCAGAGATGAAGATAGAGCTTTTCCAGTCCAGCTCTAAATTGACCCTATCATACACAATTAGATTCAAAGCACCTGCTATGCACAAGGTATATGGTATGCCTTTGGAATTGGCATTAAGACATCATCCTTGACAACTAGAAAGTTTAGTGAAGAAAAAAATAGAAAATCAACAAAGTGATATTGGCAGTTAGGGGAGTTAGCACCTAACTCTGTCACAGTGTCTAGGTGATTTCCTGCTTGCTTATGTAAGGCTTCACTGAGGAAGTAACAACTTAGATGGTTTTAAATGATGCGTAAAATTTTGCCAATGTCTTGCGCAAGTGCCTAGCCAAGTAGGCAATCAGTAATATTTGATGTATTTATTATATTTATGCACCTAAAGTAGGGGACAGTATGTTCAAATCCATATATGATGAAAGTGCAAAGCTTTTCTGGGGAATAGATGATCTAATATGGCTATGCAAAGAACACATGGTAGTAATGGCAAAGTGATTTAGGGACAGATTATTAAAGCTCTTGGGGCACCTGGCTAGCTCAGTTAGAAGAGCTTATGTCCTTCTCTCTGCCCCTCCCCCTGCTTGCTCTTTCTCTGTCTCTCTCATAAACAAATAAAAATCTTAAAAAAAAAAAAAAGAATTATTTCTTGGCGGTTAGCACCAGACCTCACCAACATTCAAAAACTACATCGTTAATATAAATACCATTTTTATGAAAAATAACCAAAACAAAATTTAGTTATAAGAGTGGCATTGCTTTACATTTTTGAAGGTCTCTTTTAATGTCTGGCTTAATGGAAGTCAGCTGGATTCTCATATCTACTTCTGCATTTAATCTGTTGTAATATGTTATTTCAATTGAAGTGTATAAAGAAATCTAGGGTTTACACAGACATACGTAGTTGGAAAAGAGAGAACTATTTTAATAATAGCCTTTCTAGATAATTGTGGATGTTCTTCTTTGATAGTATACCAAACTTGGCAAGTGGCAGTCTTAGTGATGTGTTTTGGAGTGTGTTTTTGGGGTTCGGAGCCGACAGCCAAGAAAGAATTCAATATTTTGGCAGCAAGTAAGAAGATAGAATTAGTTTCAGATAATGGGCCCCACTCTGCACAGACACATTTATTTTATTTTTTTTTAAAAGATTTTATTTATTTATTCGACAGAGATAGAGACAGCCAGAGAGAGAGGGAACACAAGCAGGGGGAGTGGGAGAGGAAGAAGCAGGCTCCTAGCTGAGGAGCCTGATGTGGGGCTCGATCCCAGAATGCCAGGATCACGCCCTGAGCCGAAGGCAGACGCTTAACGACTGAGCCACCCAGGCGCCCCTGCACAGACACATTTAAAATCCTCATTGGTAACCTCCCTACCACTGCTGAATAGCTTTATGTGCTTCCTCTTTTATTTAATGACTTTTTTAACAATTAGATCTGATGAAATTATTTATGCTCTAGGCAGCAGGGAAGGTTTAAATTCTGAGAACTCATGAAAAGATTTTAAGGAGGCAAACAGCATAGGGAATACAGTTAATAATATTATGCTACACTTATGGGAAGGATAATGTATAAAATTGTTGAATCACTGTGTTGTACACCTGAAACTAACATTATATGTTGACTATACTTCAATCAAAAATTTATAATTTTAATAAACGGGTTTTAAGGAGGAACCACTATTTGTTAAAGAATATATAGATTTCTAGGAAAAAATTACTTTCTTTGGTGGCCTTTTTTGACAATGTTAAAAACAATAGGGGCGCCTGGGTGGCACAGCAGTTAAGCGTCTGCCTTCGGCTCAGGGCGTGATCCCGGCGTTGTGGGATCGAGCCCGCATCAGGCTCCTCCGCTATGAGCCTGCTTCTTCCTCTCCCACTCCCCCTGCTTGTGTTCCCTCTCTCGCTGGCTGTCTCTATCTCCGTCGAATAAATAAATAAAATCTTTAAAAAAAAAAAAAACAATATTAACCTAACAGGTCATATTTATTGGCACTTACTATGTGTCAACCACCATGCTAAACACCTTATTTAATTATAATGAAAAATCTGTTTGGGGAGTATTTATGATGATGGTCCTGCATATTTAGAGTTATTTCCTCTTTCTATGGAAAGAAAGTGGGTAACTTTAATACTTTCGACATTTTATTAGTTTTTCAGCAAAGTTATAAATATATATTTGCATGCTTTTGTTTGCCTTTTGCGTAACCAGTTGGGAATATATTCTTTCCTCATAGAAAACTCTTCTTAAATTAGTCATTCATGCCTCCCCTCCCTCTCTCCCATCTCACAGTGATCTTAGTTCAGTTCCTTATCATCACTTATTTGGATTATTGCAGTCATCTTATTTGCCCCCTTCCTACCATATCCAGTCTATCAAGCTTATGTTAAAGTTATTTGTCTCCTTATCATTCCTCTGCATCATTTGCTTCCCATTTGCTCTCTCTGGAATAGGGTTCAGACTTTGTGCAGTTTGGTAGGGAGATCATAGACATGTTGTCCATGTTTATATTCTTTCCACTTTATCAGAGTAGCTATAGGTACCTCCCAATACAACTTGCCTCCTAGACTTTATAAAAGTTACTTGTCATGGTTTCCTAGGCATAGCATGTTCTTTCTTGCTTTGTACATTCGTGTGCTATCTCTGCCTCAAATACTGTTCTCTGCACTTGTCTAACTCCTATTCACCCTTTAAGGCACACTGAAATACTTTCTCTTCTATGAAATTTTCATCAATTATACCAAGCCAAGGGTTAATGAATTGATACCATTTTCTATGAACTTTCATTATGGGTTTTTGTTTGTTTGTTTGTTTGTTTGTTTTTTACTGATGTTATGTTCATATGGATTTCCTTTGTGGAAACCACTTTTCTTGTTTTTCTTACTAGAGAGTAATTACTTTTTTATTGTGGAAAATTTTGGATCAGTCAGCAAATATTGACTGATTACTTTCAATATGCGAGGCACAGTGCTAAGCCAGGGCGAAACTGGTGAAATCTTCTTTCAGTGTATAGTTTAGACTTGGGGAAGTACTTAAATAGTTCAGCTCTTCAAAATGTTGTGAAGGGAAATGTAGAAAATACAAAGAAGCAGAAAAAGAAAATGAAAAGCACCAGTAATCACTCTGCTCAGCATTACATTACAAAATGAAATGTAAAAATCAGACCTGGCCCAACCAGGCCCATGAGGCACAATTAATCTGCATAGGCGGTGGCTTAGCTTCCATGCTACCAACTACTGTATCACCTCACTCTCAACCCACACCTGTGGCCTCATGGAACGTTTCTTAGGAGTAAATTGTTTGCTGTATATCCTCCATACTGTCTTTATCTCTTTCTCACTCTCTGCACACGCACATATTTTTAAAATAAAAATATATGACTATGCGTTATGTAATATTTTGTGGCCTGATTTTCTCAGTGAATGTAATGAATACTTCTACTCTTTAAAAAGTTATTTAGAAGATAAACTTTATTTTATTCTATATGAGCTTACTTTAAATAAAAAAAATTGCATTGAGCCTACATTTCTCTATCAAAAATGAAAAAATATTTGTTCACCCTCCTCATGTGAAGTAATACATGGAACATATGTTCTTTTACTTTTCACTTACTTTACTTTTTTTTTTTTTTTTTTAAATCTCATACAAGTTAAGGTAAGAGGGCCTGAAATACGGTGGTGATAGTGAAGATGAAGGTAAGGGAACTCTAGTGAACATTCCCAACCCTTGCTCATTGCCCTTCTGCCTCCTGTGATAGCTCAGGACTCCCTTCCATCTCTTTCCTCTTTTCCTTTTCGCCTTCCCCAACTAGGAAGTCTGTTTTATATGCATATAAAGCAATAAACAAGATACTTGTATAAATGTACATAAAGATGGTCTCTGAAATATTGTTTAATAAAAAAAACATAGACACAACCTAGAATGTCAGTGGCATGGGACTAGATAAATAAAATTTGGTATATTCCTATAATAGCATACTGTAGAGCAGTTGAAAGTAATGAACTATTGTAATTATCTACCGGATCTCTCAACTGTAATTTTTATTGATAAAAATTATTTGCAGAGTGATACAGAGTTATCCAACTTAGATAAAAATAAAAAGCACAAAGCAAAACTATATGTTTGTGGACATATATATATGTGAAATAATTTTTAAATGAATTACAATTATGCCCCCAAATTAACACTAGCCATTATCTCCAGAAATGAAGGAGAATTGGACTGGAGAGATGGTTGATTTTGATTATATCGGTAATAGTTCATTTACTTTATTAAAATAAAAAGCTTGATGCAGACATGGCAAAATGTAAATAATGATCATTTGTCATTGGGGGATGTATTTGTTACATTTTTCTTTTTTCTGGATTATACAGTTTCTGTAATTAAAGATCATTGTATAGCATCTGGCACAAAAATGAATTTCAGTTTTCTCTGTTTTTGTCAACTGTTCCTATAGGAGGAGTGGATCAGTGTAGTTTCAGTAAATAACTGTGATGTTACACAGCCAGTTCAATATCCCAGTTATTTAAAGCTTCTCCAGCGACTTTAAAGATACCCCCTTCCCCCGTGGTGATACATTTTGAGGTACAAATTCAGGAAATAAACATTCTTTATGACAGATTGGGCCAGGAACTTGTTCTTAAGAGAAATACCAATATACCCTGTCTAGTAACTTTTTTTTTTTTTAAGATTATATTTATTTATGTGACAGAGAGATAGCCAGCGAGAGAGGGAACACAGCAGGGGAGTGGGAGAGGAAGAAGCAGGCTCCCAGCGGAGGCGCCCGGTGTGGGACTCGATCCTGGAACGCCAGAACGCCGGGATCACGCCCTGAGCCGAAGGCAGACGCTTAAAGACTGCGCTACCCAGGCGTCCTGTCTAGTAACTTTTGTATTGTTTCATTGTTACAGTTTTTGCACTTGGAAAGTCTTCTGTAGATTACAACTCACTAGACATTATGTCAAATAATTTGTTGGGAAACCTGTGTTGTTTAATTGTTTTTTTCTTTCAAGTTTTTATTATTGACTGATTTTTAAAGATTTTATTTATTTATTAGAAAGTGAGAGAGAGAGTGTGTGTGCACGTGAGCACATGAGCAGGGGGAGGGGCAGAGGGAGAAGGAAGCTCCTCGCTGATTAGGGAGCCTGGCTTGGGGCTTGATCCTAGGACCCTGAGATCATGACCTGAGCTGAAGGCAGATGCTTAACTGACTGAGCCACTGAGGTGCCCCTAAGTTTTTTTTTTTTTTCTTTTAAAGATTTATTTATTTTGAGAGAAAGAGAATAAGGGGGGGGGGCTGAGGGAGAGAGAAGCAGACTCCCCTCTGACTACAGAGCCTGATGCAGGGCTCAAGCTCATGACCCTGAGATCCTGACCTGAGTCAAAATTAAGAGTTGGACGCTTAACCTACTAAGCTACCCAGGCACCCCTTTAAAGCTTCCGAGTTTTTATTTTTAATTTCTTAATTTTTATTTTTAAGGATTTTATTCATTTATTAGAGAAGAGAGAGTGAGAAGGGAAAGCCCAGAGGGAGAGTTGGAGGGAGAAGCAAACTCCCCACTGAGCAGAGAGCCCAACGTGAGGCTTGATCCCAGGACCCCGAGATCCTGACCTGAGCCAAAGGCAGACGCCCAACCGACTGAGCCACCCAGGCGCCCCCCCGCCAAGTTTATATTTAAATTCCAGTTAGTTAACATATAGTGTAATAATAGTTTCAGGTGTAGAACTTAGTGATTCAACACTTACATAAAACTCGTGGTGCTCGGGGCACCTGGGTGGCTTAGTCTATATATATATATATACACATATATCACACCTTCTTTATCCATTCATCTATCTGTGGACACTTGGGCCCTTTCCATAATTTGGCTTTTGTGGACAACATCTGGGCTCTTTTCATAATTTGACTATTGTTGATGATGCTGCTATAAACATCAGGGTGCATATATCCTTTCAAATTAGCATTTTTGTATGCTTCGGGTAAATACCTAGTAGTGCAATTGCTGGATCAGAGGGTAGTTCTATTTTTAACTTTTGAGGAACCTCCATATTGTTTTCCAGAGTGGCTGCACCAGTTTGCATTCCCACCAACAGTGTGAGAGGGTTCCCCTTTCTCTGCATCCCCACCAACATCTGTTGTTTCCTGTGTTGTTAATTTTAGCCATTCTGACAGGTGTGAGGTGGTATCTCATTGTGGTTTTGATTTGTATTTTCCTGATGCTGAGTGATGTTGAGCATCTTTTCATGTGTCTGTAAGCCATCTGTATGTCTTCTTTGGAAAAGTGTCTATTCATGTCTTCTGCCCATTTCTTAACTGGATTATTTGTTTTTTTTGGATGTTGAGTTTGATAAGTTCTTTATAGATTTTGGATACTAACCCATTATCAGATACGTCATTTGCAAATATCTTCTCTGATTCCATAGGTTGCCTTTTAGTTTTGTTGATTGCTTCCTTCTATATATTCATGATTTTTAACTAATGCATTTCAGCTCTTAAGTAAAATGAAGAGTGAGTGACAAATTATAGTGAGACTAGTTTTGAGTAAAGGATAAATCTGATAAATGAGATTAATTTGTGAGTAAAGAATTACTCCATTACATCATAATTGAACTACTTCTAAAAGAATTCTGTTAGTTTTTTAATATCTTTACTATTTTGTAAATTTGGCACCAGTTTAATTTGCATGAGAGCAGAGTCTGTCTGGTTTTCCTTTGTATTCCTTTATAGTGCTTTCCATAGTAGATGTTCAGTAAATACTTGCTCTTGAATGAGTGAATAAATGTAAGGCTGTTGCTCTTAGGAAATTTAACTTAAGAAGACAGATGTAAATACTTAGCATTTTGACTTGGTGAAAAGAAGCTATCTGTGCAGGGCAGTCTGTGCTAAGTGCCAGGTGAGGGGTTAGAACAGTCAGTGCTGTAAGAAGAGGGAGTGATCATTTTCAGGAGGGTGACTAAGCAAAAATTATTGAATTGGACCCTGAAAAGAAAGTTTCATTGAAAATGGAGACGAACTAGGGTTTATCAAAATAATCATTTTCTGATTTTGTTATTTCAAAATGCCTCTTCATCCTGAATATGGTTTGGAAACGTCCCCTTTTTTGACCTTTGCATAAATCTGAAATCTTCATTTCACCAAATATTTCTCTAGGGACATCAGGACCATCTTATTTCCTTTGTTCTTCTAATTCATGTCTTCTGTATCATTCTTTTCTGTTAATTGTTTATTCTCACTGTTCAGCTCTCATCTTTGAGCCTTCTTCAAAGCAGCATTATATAAAGATAATATTCTTTTTTAGCTATGAGTCTTTCCCTTTCCCTGTGACCTCCATGTTAATGGACTATAGTTTACCTGAACCGTAACTAATGAGGAACTCCCAAGGTCTTCTGTTATCTCTTTAAGATACCACTATGTACTTGGCCTTTCTTCCCAAACCTAAAATGTACTTCCTCTTGAACATAATATGAACAGTTTCATTTTTATTATTTTATAATAAATGGTTTTAAATTTTATTTTTATTATAACATATATGTAGTAAAGTGAAAATAGAATGTATGTGTTAAAAAATAATGTGTAAACCAGTTTTCATAAATAATTTTTTGAAGCTACTATATGCACTCTAAAGAAAATAGAATGACTTGTATTAGTAGTGATATAAATACTTCTTATATTTCCTTCTTTCAAGGCATAGCTCCAGTGCTAGCTTCTTACTGAATCTCTTCTTGGGTTCCCTCCCTTCCTGAGTATGTTGTTGGGTACTCCTTGGTCCTGCCATTCTCCCTTGATAGTTGTTTACCTGTCTCTCTTTCTACAAAATTATGTATATAATTTCTCAGAACAGGAACCAGGGACCACTTGCTAACCCTTTCTTCCCATCTCCTATCTCAGTGCCTTGCCCATAGAAAATACTTAATAAATATTTGTCAAATTGAACTGAATTTGTGCTTATAATTCTTTAAAGTAAGACATACCTGTATTGGTTTCCTGTTTTTCTTCTGGTATCTGTCTTGAAAGCTACTAAGGAGTATCTAATGCTGTAATATGCATTTATATGATTTTTTAAAAACTGGGTGAAACAGCATATACTACAGTTTTCTTTGTTTTTCTTTGTTACTGTTCTGGATTGGAGGGCAAACTTTCTCCCTTCTGACAACTGTTCTGAGCTGATCTAAGTACCAAAACAATTCCCAGACAGCACTTAATTTTTATTTTATTTTATTTTTATATCCATTAATTAACATATAGTGTATTATTAGTTTCATAGGTAGAGTTTAGTGATTCATCAGTTGCATATAACACCCAATGCTCATTAATCAAGTGCCCTCTTTAATGCCCATCACCCTGTCGTACCCCCACCTCCCGTCCAGCAACCCTCAGTTTGTTTCCTAGAGTTAAGAGTCTGTTATGGCTTGTCTTCCTTTCTGTTTCATCTTATTTCATTTTCCCCTTTCTTTCCCTAAGTTCATCTGTTCTGTTTCTTAAGTTCCAGCACCTAATTTTTAACATAGCTGGATTGTGGAAATTCTTGTATAATGTTCAGTGGATCTTTGTCATGTCAGAAATGATCTTTTTTGGGTCATACTGTTTTAATCATACTTCTTTAAAGAATTTAAATATTTTGACCCCCCC